>NC_080181.1:54198524-54333524 GCF_950295315.1 Erinaceus europaeus | reverse complement strand
TTTTTTTTTCCATTTTATTGGGCAGGGCAGAAAGAAATTGAAAGCGGAGGGGGAGATGGAGAGGGAGAGAGACACCTGCAGCCCTGCTTCTCTGCTTGGGAAGCTTCCCCCCTGCAGGTTGTGAACCAGGGTCTCAAACTCAGATCCTTGCACAACTCCTTGCACAACTCTGTGTGCTTAGTACTCTGTGTACTCAGTACTCTGTGTACTTAGTACTACATGTGCTTATCCAGGTGCTCCACCAACAGATCCCTCTATATTATTTCTTTTTTAATTTTTATTTATAAAAAGGAAACACTGGCAAAACCATAGGATAAGAGGGGTACAACTCCACACAATTCCCGTCACCAGAACTCCCTATCACATTCCTCCAACTGATAGCTTCCCTATTCTTTTTTTTTTAATTTTTAAAATATTTATTTATTTTCCCTTTTGTTGCCCTTGTTGTTGTTACTGATGTTGTTGTTTTTAGACAGGACAGAGAGAAATGGAGAGAGGAGGGAAGATAGAGAGGGGAAGAGAAAGACAGACACCTGCAGACCTGTTTCACTGCCTGCAGGTGGGGAGGGGCTTAAACAGGGATCCTTATGCCGGTCCTTGTGCTTCACATCATGTGCCTTTAACCTGCTGCCTACACCCAACTCGCGCTTCCCTATTCTTTATCCCTCTGGGAGTATGGACCAAGGAACATTATGGGGTGCAGGAGGTGGAAGGTCTGGCTTCTATAATTGCTTCCCCTCTGGACATGGGCATTTTCAGATGGACTCACACTCCCAGCCTGCTTCTTTTCTTTTTTCCTTTTTTTTTTTATTTATAAAATGGAAGAGGCTGGGCAGTAACACAGTGGGTTAAGCACACGTGGCGTAAAGTGCAAGGACCAGCATAAGGATCCCGGTTCGAGCACCTGGCTCTCCACCTGCAGGGGGTACCCTTTACAAGTGGTGAAGCAGGTCTGCAGGTGTCTACCTTTCCTTCCCCCTCTCTGTCTTCCCTTCCTCTCTCCATTTATCTCCGTTCTATCCAACCACAATAACAATAAAAACAACAAGTGCAACAATAAGGTTGACAAAAATGGGGAAAATGACCTCCAAGAGCAGAGGATACATGGTGCCAAGCCCCAGCAATAACCCTGGAGGCAAAACAAAAAAAAATGGAAACACCCACAAAATCACAGGATAAGAGGAGTATATTTCCACACATTGCCCACCCCAGAGCTCAATATCCAATCCCCTCCCCTGATAGCTTTCCTATTCTTTATCCCTCTGGGAGTATGGACCCAGGGTCATTATGGGGAGCAGAAGGTGGGCGGTCTGGCTTCTGTAATTACTTCCCTGCTGGACATGGGCATTGACAGGTTGATCCATACTCCCAGCCTGCCTCTCTCTTTTTCCGTTGTGGGGCAGGGCTCTGGAGAAGCAGTGGGGTCATGTACCCAGGAAAGTCTAGTTGGCATCATGATAGCATCTGGAATTTGGTGGCTGAAAAAGGGTTTATATATAATGCAGAACAAGTTGTTGACTAATCATGAACCTAAAGGCAAGAATATTGCAGATGAAGACTGGGGGAGTCTCCGTTTTAGAAAAAGCTAGTAAGTCTGTTTTAAGTATATTCCAAGGGGCCCATGACTTTAACTAGTTTTCTCCTGAGCTTGACATCTGATATGCAGGTAGACCCAGGTTATTGTCTGGGGGGATGGTGTCATAGTTGGCAAAAGGACTAGAAATCTGGATCAGGGAAGAGAGTAGCTCCCAAATATGGAGAAAGTATATAAATATTTTTAACTATAAACACCATCGGTTTGATCTGGGGCCCATATTCAGCACAGGAGCCTGTGTAACTTCTGCATCCCTATAGGTCTGAGGTCACATTCTGTGGTCACAGCTAGGGACATTCCAGGCTGCACCCATTTCAGGACCCATCTTCCTCGGGTGGTAGATAGAGTATGTTGTCCAACCTCCCTTCAGAGAGTGGAATATTCCCTACCATTATTGGTCCACATTGAGGACAAGGTCATATAGGGGCACACAAAGGATTCCGCTATGCTGTTCCTGATGGAGATGACCAGTGGCAGTGGACAGAGGGATGTGTTAGAGGTCTAGGCCTGTCATGTCTGTGTGGGAATCTCAGGACTCCCTGACTAGGGCCCCAGCTGCTGGGGTGGCCTGAAAGTGACTCAAGAGTCATCATTAAAGTGTGCCGGTCTCTTGTCCTTATTTAGCTTTGTAGTCCTTACTTTGTCTGACAAGGTTAGCTTTGGAGTGACTGAGGGACGTGTAATAGCAAGTAGGTGAGGAGGGGATCTGTGTCTCAGTAGACACTATCTCATTAGGCACTTAAAGGTATCTTTTTAGTTCTTTCTACTTTCTTGCTTCATTTATCGACTCACTGCAAACTATTGTGCTCTTTTCTTTAAGGTGTATCTTTCTTTAAAAGACAGCCCCATAGACAAATACCTCTTCTCAGGACAGCTTGGCGATGCAGAAGCCAGAGAGAGAGAGAGAGAGAGAGAGAGAGAACGCTTCTTGCTTCCCTGGGATCTGCCTGGACTCTTGTCTGCAGTGGCCTTCCCGCCGCCACTTCTGTACTCCAGGCTTCCCGCAATGCACACTCTGGAGCGCTGAGGGTTCATTACCAGGCTACAATAGATTTTGTTTGCTCTCCAGGCATTTGAATCTGTTTTTAGAACAACAATGGTCTCCAAGCCAGAGAACATCATGGAATTTGGACTTCAGCAAATGTTTATGTTTATCGTTAAAGGCTTGCAAGCGAAAGCATAAACTGTAACACCAAATTGCAGTCGACACACGTCCGGGGTGCAGAATAATGGTTTCTGGAAAGCCACGGGGATAAGGCCCAGGTCAATCGGATCTTATTATCTCGTATTAATCAGGCTGACTTTCTGATATCATTAGCTGATGGCTTGTTACAAAGTGCACGGAGAGGACCAGCCTTCTTCTGAACCATGGGCTGTATAGCATGCAAATAGCCTCCTTGAGAATGCCAAGTATTTTTAGTGGGTGCCTTGTCAGAGCTGATTGCTTTGCTGTTCACTCTGCCCAGGCCTGTGGCTGTTCTGAGGTGAGGGGGGGCATGTGGGTGCCTTGTCTTTCTCCACTAGTGTTCCTGAGGTGCTCTTCTCGCGGCAGATGTGGGTTGGGTGTGTGTGTGTGGGGGGGGCTTTTTACCCACCACGTGTCCACTGCAATGATAAGTTAATTAACATTAGAGCCTCCCACACCCCCAGCCCATTCAGTCTGCCTACAGGGGAGTCAGTGTGGCACAGAGGCCCAGAGGGAGTGACCCAGAAAGAGAAGAGATGCCACCTCCCTTGTGGGGGACCCAAACGGCCTTGCCAGGGGACAGCATAGCAGCAGGTGACCTGGGGACCTTCTTCCACGGGGCCCCGTGACAATCAGCAGGGCAAAGCTCCTCCTCTGTATTTATTTTCCCTGCATATTATCAAGTCCCCTCATGCCTTCCCACTCCCCCCCCACCCCCCCCCCCGGGCTGTTTTGCGCCCTGTAAACATGGCTGCCCTGGATCGTAAAATCAAACCTTGTGCCCAGTGTTTATAAGAGGAGACGACTTAGAATCACAGGACCCTCGTGATGGGTGTGTGCGGACAATTCACTCACATCCTCATCCGCAAACCACTGCCCAGAGCTCACCGTCTGCTCCGCAGCAGACACGCCACCACGGCATCTTGTTTTTGTGATGCTCCTGATTTCTGAGAGAATGGTCCATGTTCAGTGACCTTCTTGGTCACTGACTGCTGAGCAGGAGTTTGCCTCAGTGGTTAAGCACAGAGCAGAGACAACGTGCCGGTTCTTGAGATTTCAGTCAGTTCCTTCCTTCCTTCCCTTATTTTTTTCTATCTTTCTTCCTTCCTTTTCTGATTCTTCTTTATATATTTCTTCCTTCTTTCCCTGATTTTTCTTTCTTTCTATCTTCCTTCCTTTCCTTATTTTTCTTTCTTTCTTTCTTCCTTCCTTTTCAATTTTTTTCTACCTTCTGTCCTTCCTTCCTTTTCTTATTCCTTCCTTCCTTCATTCCTTATTTCTTTCTTTCTTTCTTTCTTTTTTTCCTCCAGGGTTATTGCTGGGGCTGGGTGCTTACACTACAAATCCACTGCTCCTGGAGGTTATTTTTTCCCTTTTTGTTGCCCATATTGTTTAGCATTGTTGTTGTTGTTATTGCTGTCACTGTGGTTGGATAGGACAGAGAGAAATGGGGAGAGGAGGGGAAGACAGAGGGGGGAGAGAAAGGTAGACACCTGCAGACCTGCTTCACCGCCTGTGAAGTGACCCCCCTGCAAGTGGGGAGCTGGGGACTGTAACTGGGTTCCTTGTACTTTGCACTATGTGCACTTAACCTACAGCACTACTGTCCCGTCCCCCCCCCCCTCTCTTTTTAAACCTAATCACTAAGTTCGATCATCTGTGAACTCTTCTTCTGGGTACAAAGCCTTCTTGGGTCCCTTCCCTTACAACACCATTTGCTTATCTGTTTCCTCCCTCATTTGTCCTGAAATAATCTGCAACCTGCAGAAAAACAACATCACTTGGGTGATTGTCACATCAGAAGTGGTCTCTCCCTCACCTTCTCTGCCCAGCCCGGGCTAGATGTGTTTGCAGAATTTCCCTGAGGAATGGCTGGTTAAGTGAGCCAAGTCCTGACACAGAGTGCTTCCTGTAGTCTTCTGTGGAAACAGACTGAGTGAAGAGGAGGAGTTCTCTTTAGAGCATCCAGGACTCTGGCGCTCAGTGCTACGGTGGGGAGAGGAGACCCTGACCTCCACACAGGGGCCTGCGTGTGAGCAGGAGCTGGGGACGGACTGCGCTCAGCTCGCCGGGGGTCTGGTACGCGGTGCTCTGAGCCGGACTTGGTGCAGAAAGCAGACGTCAGGCAGATCCTGAGGGCGTGAGCAGTGAGTGTTCCCGGCCTGCCCCACATCAGTGTGTTCGTTCTCCACCAAAAAAGCTGCTTTTCTTGTTTCTTCCTTTCTTTCTCTCCTTCCTCCCTCCCTCCTCTCCTTCTTCTTCTAGCGTTTGCCCTTCTTCCGTAGCCAGTCAACAGCGTCAGGTTGAAAGCTGTCAGGAGCTGCTTGTTGCTGGCTTTGAAAGTGACTGGGATCCATGTGGATTCAGTCGGCTAGTAACGATCGTCAGTTTCCCCAGTGAATGGGTACTCACGGGATGCACCACAGGAAGGTCGATTCCTCCTCTCCTTCTCCTTCCCACCCTCCTTTCTGTCCCTCTCCCTCCCTGCTTCCTTCTTTCTTTCCTTTCCTTTCCTTTCCTTTCCTTTCCTTTCCTTTCCTTTCCTTTCCTTTCCTTTCCTTTCCTTTCCTTCCTTTCCTTTCCTTTCCTTTCCTTTCCTTTCCTTTCCTTTCCTTTCCTTCCTTCCTTCCTTTCCTTTCCTTTCCTTTCCTTTCCTTTCCTTTCCTTTCCTTTCCTTTCCTTTCCTTTCCTTCCTTTCCTTTCCTTTCCTTTCCTTTCCTTTCCTTTCCTTTCCTTCCTTTCCTTTCCTTTCCTTCCTTTCCTTTCCTTTCCTTTCCTTCCTTCCTTCCTTTCTTTTTCTTTCTCTCTTCCTCCTCCTACTCCACCTCATCTCTTTCAGTGCTTCTCCTTTCTTCTCCTCCCCTCCCCCCTTCCTCTTTTTAAAATTTACCCCCCCCCCCTTATCTGGGGATTAATGGTTTACAGTATAGTTGTTGGCACATGGGTAAAATTTCTCATCTCACCATGATAGGTGTCTGAACACACTACACTTTCACCCCCAGCCTAGGTCCATTCACCACAATCTGAGTTCTCTGTCCCTCTCAGAAAGCTGAAAGTCTGACTTTATGGTAGAGACAAGGCGATTTTCAGTCAGTTTATGCCGTAGATGGAATCCACCAATCTCAGTGCATGGAAAATCAAAGTGTTGTCATAAAAAATCTAGATGGTCAGCCAAACAAACACTACGCCTATGTGCTTTCTCTGTAGGGAAATTGCCACCAGAGATCTTTCTTTCTTTACACATATCTGCTTTGTCACTTCCTCCACATTTACTTCTGCAGCCCTGGCCACAGAATGAGAAGTAAAACTGGTAACACCAGCTTCGGGCACTTCATGGATGTCGGTGTGTTAATAACAAGACTGGCTTAATTTTCAAATCATTAGCTTGAAACCGCAACTTCTCAGCATCATGGGGACTTTTCAAAAGTGGTGAAGGAAGACAGAATACAGATAAGCAGAACAAAGAAAAATATAAAATCATGGAGTTTGACATTTTAATATAAAGCTGTGTCCACCGAAACAAGAGCATATCTGGGAGCCAGGCGGTGGTACTCTGGGCTGAGTGCAGGAGGCTGCCTCAGTGCGCCAGGACCCAGGTCCCACCCCTAGACCTCAGCTGCAGGGGTGGCGGGGGGCTTCCTGAGCAGCAAAGCAGTCTAGCTAGAGATTTGACAAGTCTGCAGAAAAAGGTGAAGCCTGAATATGAGAGCGATGCTCAAGTGGCCTCTGTTTACAGGGAAAGTAACAGCAAAGTTAACATAGTTTCTATGAGCTCTGTGTTCACGGCAAGGGGAGCCCTGAACAGTGGCTGAGAACTGGGCGTGCAGGACAGAGACTGTAGACACTGCAGTGGATGGGAGATTTATCTAGTTGGAAAAGATAGGCAGGTAAGTAGGTAGAGAGGTAGATAGGTGATAGATAGATAGATACATAGACACATAGTTGAAAGGGTCCTTGAAGATATATGTATATATATATGAAAGATGAAAGGGTCCTCAGATAGATAGATATATACAGATAGATAAATAGATAAAAGGGTCCTCTGAGATAGATAATAGATAGATACATTGATATATTGATAGATAGGTAGATATAGGTAGACAGATAAATAAAAGGGTCCTCTGAGATAGATGATAGACAGACAGACAGATAGATAGATAAAGGGATCCTCTGAGATAGATGATAGATAATAGATAGGTAGATAGATAGACAGATAGATAGATGAAAGGGTCTCTCATATAGATGTTAAATAGATGATAGACAGACAGATGGATAAAATGGTTCTAAGATAGATAGATCTCTCTAAGATAAATAAATAAAAGAGTCTCTCAGATAGATAGATGATAGATTGATCGATCGATAGATAGCTAGATGGCTAGGGTTGTTGAAATCCTTTTCACAATGCTGTGGACAGCCCACATGTTTCTGGGAACTAGCAGTTTCCAAGACCCTGTTCAACTCCTTTTGAAACATGCCATCCTCATCAGAGCGGGGAAGGTGGGCACACCAGCAGCAGTTTTGCATTTGAGGTGGAATGCCCCGGGCTCAGTTATTCTCAAATGCTTGCCAGTACAGGGCACATTTTCATATTTTTCTTTTCATTTGAAGATTTAAAAACCTAAGCAAAGCAGGGCTGGTTGATTTCCCATTTTCAGCCAGGCCCATGACTGTACATGCATGGGCATCTCAGGAAAGTCTGAATCTTACTTGTTACTCTCTGCTTAGCCAGTCACAGAGATCCCCGAAGGAATTGGACGTTTCTACAGAAGCCCAGGGTTTATTTATTTATTTTTTCTTTCTTTAAGCAACATTTACTTTACCACTCCAGGAAAACATGGCTGGTGCTTCTGTGCACGTGTGAATCATTCCTTGGGCCCTTGCTGCATCAGAATGGAAAGTCCCCGGAAACCCATTCCAGATTGCGTGAACACGGTCACGATGCTGCAGGGCTGCAGGGCTGGCAGCTCCCTCTGGCCACTCCCAGCTGGCATTTGGATTCAACAGTCATGTCTGAGCGCCCAGAGTGCACCAGGCAATGCTCTAAAGTATGGAGAGACGGGGGCTCAGGAGGCAGAGTCTGAGTCCCACATGGGAACATTCTTCTGACAACTCTAGACAGGAAACAAGCAGAGCTGGCCTGGGGACACAGCATCGTGGTTCTGCAAAAGACTCTCCTGTCTGAGGCTCTGAGGTCTCAGGTTCAGTCCCCAGCACCAGCATCAGCCAGAGGTGAGCAGGTCTCTGATGTGTCTCTCTCTCTCCCTCCCTCCCCCCTCCCTCCCTCCTTCCCTCCTCTCTTCCTCTTTTTCTCCCCCCCCTCTTTTTGCCTCTCTCTCTCTCTCTCTCTCATTAAAGTAAAGTAAATTTAAATAACAAAACAAGGGGTACTGCAGCCAGTTAAGCACACATGGCTCAAAGCACAAGAACTGGAATAAGGATCCCAGTTCAAGCCCCCAGCTCCCCACCTGCAGGTGTGGGGGGGTGCTTCACAGGCGGTGCAGCAGGTCTGCAGGTGTCTGTCTTTCTCTCCCCCTTTCTGCCTTCCCCTCCTCTCTCCATTTCTCTCTGTCCTGTCCAACAGCAACAGCCATGGCAGCAGTAACAATGACAACAAGGTCTGGGGAGAAGGAACCATGTCAACTCTGGGCAGCAGAAAGGGTCTGTCCTAGATGAAATGATAGGAGAGAAGGGGCAGGGGTACAGAGATGCCTTCTGAATGGGGCAGGGGGCAGGGGGAGGACTTGTTGCCATCATGGGGGTCTGGGGGAAGTGGTCAAAGCGTGTTGAGCATGGCCCTGGGCTGGTCTGACTTTGGCTGCTGGGCAGTGAGGCCACAGAGGTGTGTGTGTGTGGGGGAGGTACAGGTGGGGAGAAGGAGGTTGTGTGGCCATTTCAGAAGAAGGGGGCAAGGGACTGGGTCAGAGCCCTTTTGTGGTTATCTAGGAGAGAAATGAGAGGGGTTGGCTTCCTCTGTCAGCAGTAGACTTGGCCATAGTTGTTCGCATTCATGGAATAACTAGGAGACAGATGGTTCCCCCTTGCTAAGTGGACTGATGAAGGGTGATTCGGGAGAGGCCAGAGGATGGACAATGTGTTACTGCCATCCAGTTATCAGCTTGCTGGAAATAATGTGCTTTTTGTAGAGAAAAACAAAAAATATACCACCACTGTTCTCTCTTTTTTTATATAATCCATTTTTAAAATTACTTTTCAAGTTTTTAAAAAGCTGCTTTAAATCTTTATTTGCTAGAGACAGCCAGAAATTGAGAGGGAAGGGAGAGATCAAGAGGGAGAGAGACAGAGAGACGCCTGCAACACTGCTTCACCACTTGCAAAGCTTTCCCCCTGCAGGTGGGGACCAGGGCCTCAAACCTGGGTCCTTGCACATTATAACATATTATAACCAGGTGCACCAGCACCCGCCTCTCTTTTCTGTTTTTTCCTTTCTTTCTTTCTTTTTTCTTCCTTTCTTTTTTTTCCTTTATCTCTTCCTTTCTCCCCCCCCCCCCCTCTCAGAGCACTGCTCATCTCTGGCTGATGCTGGTATGTGGGATTGAAACTGGGACTGTGGAGACTCAGGCATGAGGCATCTCTTTGCAGAAAAATTCTGCTCTCTACCCAACCTGACCCCTCCCCATGCCCCACTATAACTTTTCCAACCCAGGAGATGGAACAAGACTTTGGGAGGGGTTGATCTGAAGAGGAGTTTAAGATTCTCGTGTAGTACATGTCTGATTTCAGAGCTCTGCCTTGCAGCTAAAGCGAGCTGGCTATACGTTGAATACAGGCGTCTGAGGATCAGGGGAGAGGTTGCAGTAGGGGAAAAATGCAAAGTGTGGTAGGCATTGGACTAGGAAGCAGGGCAAGGTGAAGACAGAAAACCTGAGAGTTGGGACTTTGAGGGACATCCTCTCTCTTTATTTATTTAGTTTCTTTGTTTGTTTATTGGATAGAAACAGCCAGAAATCGAGAGGGAAGGGGGTGATTGAGAGGGAGAGAGACAGTGGCGGCCTCCCTGCTTCACCACTCGTGAAGCTCTGAGGGCAGCCTCTCTGTCCAGCCAGGTTCTTTGAGGAACTCATTGTAACCACCAGCTTCTGGCAATGACTTG
Organism: Erinaceus europaeus; assembly: GCF_950295315.1. Lineage (NCBI taxonomy): Eukaryota > Metazoa > Chordata > Mammalia > Eulipotyphla > Erinaceidae > Erinaceus > Erinaceus europaeus. The sequence continues at coordinate 54,323,633 of NC_080181.1, read as the reverse complement.
GTTGTATGCACAGCCATCCTGGAGACTGGGACCCTCTCAGCCTCCACAGCCACCAGCCCCCCCTGAACACACACATATACGCACACAGAGAGAGAGAGAGGAAGAGAGGGAGAGAGGGGGGAGAGAGAGAGAGAAGCTGGCTTTGAGTCCTTGTTTTCCCTCTACCCTTGCATGATATCTATCTTGTCTCTTCATGGGGAGAGGCCAGTCTACAGGTGCCCGCCTTGCCTACCTGTGTATGCTGGGCTGTTGCCAGGGCCACCCCTTAGCCAGAGGCTGCTTTTGATGTACCTTGATTTACCTTGTGGATGTCACAGAACCCATGCAGGACATCCCGAGTTCGGATGATCCCGCAGGGAGACAGCAGATACCCTTGTTAGCTTTCTGGAGAAACCATGGCGTTTGCTAACTTTCAGCATAGAATTCTCTAGAGATTTCTCCTTATGCTCAGACAAGAGCTTACTATAGTTTCTCCGGGTGGATCAGAGGAGGCCTGAGTAAACACTGTGCTAAATTCCAACAGAATTAGCCTTGGGGTTTACCCTTCCCTCCAACAGGCACAGTGGGAGCCTTCACACTGGAATGGTATCCACCCCGTTTTTTCCTTTGTATTTTGTTTTCCTGCCAGGGCTTTACTGGGGCTTGACAGATGTGCCCCCTTATTATTATTTTTTTTTCCTTCCATATAAAGGAGGGGAGGCAGAGAGGAGAGAGACGTCACCACACTGGCCAAGCTTCCACTCTGTCTGGTGCCCCACATGGTGCTGGGAGGGCCTGGGGGTCCTCAACATAGTAAAGTGTGCTTCATACCTGGAGCCCACCACAAGTCCCCTACTTGTCTGTTTTTAATTGCCTCCAGGGTTATTGCAGGGGCTCATCCCACAGTGACCCTGGGTCCATCCTTCCAGAGGGATAAAGAATAAGAAAGTTATCAGGGGAGGGGATGGGATGCGGAGATCTGGTGGCAGGAATTGTGTGGAGCTGTGCCTCTCTTATCCTGTGGTCTTGTCAATATTTCCATTTTATAAATAATAAAAACAATAATAAATAAAACAATTTAGTTTTAGCACTATGAATCCACTGCTCCTGGAGGTCATATTTCCCCCTGTTTTATTGGATACGACAGAGAGAAAGTGAGAGAGAAAGGGAGATAGAGAGATAGACAGACAACTGCAGACCTGCTTCACTGCTTGTGAAACTTCCCCATTCAGGTAAAGAGCCAGGACTTGAGCCTGGGTCCTTGTGCATGGTAAAATGTGTGCTCCATGCCTGTGCCTCCTCACCACTGCCCCCGTCCCAGTTGTGTGTTTTTACTCTTTTATTATTTATTTATTTTCCCTTTTGTTGCCCTTGTTGTCTTTTTACTGTTGTTGTAGTTATTATTGTTGTTGTTATTGATGTCATTGTTGTTGGATAGGACAGAGAGAAATGGAGAGAGGAGAGGAAGACAGAGAGGGAGAGAGAAAGAGAGACACCTGCAGACCTGCTTCACCGCCTGTGAAGCGACTCCCTTGTAGGTGGGGAGGCGGGGCTGGAACCAGGATCCTTATGCCGGTCCTTGCACTTGGCGCCATATGCGCTTAACCCACTGTGCTACTGCCCGACTCCCAGTTGTGTGTTTTTAAATCTTGGTAGACTCTCACCCCAGCAAGCAAAGCAGGCAGTGGGGCTTAAGATGAGAAGAATGGGCATGAGCTCACCAAAGGATGCCTCCATCCACAGAGATCCTCTGTGTGTATTTCCAAATCCACAGGCTGACGGTCAGTGTGTCTGGAGAGGCAGGCTCACTGTGTAGATTTCACATGGAGGTCCCGCTGAGCCGGGCAAATGAACATTTTCAGATGGCACAAGCTAGAAAGCTGGGCTGTGGGGCCGGGCAGTGGCGCACCTGCTTGAGTGCACATGCTACGACGCACAAGGACGACCCAGGTTCAAGCCCCTGGTCCCCACCTGCAGGGGGAAAGCTTCACAAGTGGTGAAGCAGGGTTGCAGATCTCTCTCTCTCTCTCTCTCTCTCTACCTCCCCACTCCCCCTCTTGATTTCTCTCTGTCTCTACCCCCCAAAATTAGGTGTAAGGATCCTGGTTCGAGCACCCGGCTCCCCACCTGCAGGGGAGTCGCTTCCCAGGTGGTGAAGCAGGTCTGCAGGTGTCTTATCTTTCTCTCCTCCTTTATGTCTTCCCTCCTCTCTCCATTTCTCTCTGTCCTATCCAACAACAATGACAGGAATGATAACTACAACAATAAAAACAACAAGGGCAACAAAAGGGAATAAATAAATAAAATAAATATTAAAAAAGAAATGTGTATTGCTATAAAAGAAAGAAGGAAAGAAAAATAGAAAGATAGAAAGATGGGCTTGCTGTGTTTGTGTGTGTGTGTGTGTGGGGGGGACTCAGCTTCTCTAGAGAGATGTCTGGGGAGCCTCTCTGTATCCAGAGCCCCCAAACCAACCCCCCCTAGACATAGTCACTCAAGTCCAGGGATGTGCCTGTCGGGGAGGACACTCGAGGCAGTTAATTGTTGAAAGACAAACCCTTTAAAGGCAAGTGATCTGGGGTCAGCTGTGCCACCAGTACTTTCCTGGCCTCCTTTCTCTCTAACTGGGTGAAGACTGCCCGATGACAAATGCAGAGTGAGCCCTCAGGGAGGCATTGGAGGGTTTGTGGGGGAAGTCTGGATTATCCCAGCTCTGCTCCTGGGGTGTGAGGACATCTGATTACTCCCCCAGAAGGGCAGAGAATGCCATCTCCCTGGTCAGGGGGCTTTCCTGGGTATATTCGAGGTAGCAGAGTAGCAGACAAGACTCCGTCTCCAGCTGTTTGGGTCCCCTCCTTGCCTGTCTGATCTCACCAGCTAACCAACCAGTCATCTTCCTTACGCTGCTGCCAGCTCCTCTGCTGATTGTCCCTGAAAGTTTGCTTCCTCACCTCTGCGTGTTTTTTTCCTCCAGGGTTATCACTGGGGCTCCATGCCAGTGACACTACAAATCCACTACTCCTGTGGCCATTTTTTTCCCGACTTTTTTTTGACAGAATCGAGAGAAATTGAGAGAGAAGGGGAAGAAGGGGGGTGGGGAGAAAGATAGACACTTGCAGACCTGCTCCATCGGTTGTGAAGCGACACCCCCCCCCCCCCCCCCCCCGTAGGTGGAGAGCTGGGGGCTAAGACCGGGATCCTTGCATGGGTCCTTGCACATTGCACTATGTGCACTTAACTCGCTGTCCTCCCACCCAGCCCCCACCTCTGGAATTCCTCTTGATGAGAAGTGCCTGCACCCAACACATAACTCGACCCACGCAAGGTTTTCAGAAAGTGTTGGAGGCCAGATTAACTAAATTCCTCCTGGCTTTTTTTTTTCTCCAGTCCTACTTAACAAGATGTTCTTTGATGTTCAAATCCCACTTTAAAATATTGCCACTGGGGGGGGGGGAAGGGTACAGGCAGTGGCAAACTTGGTTGAGCACAAAGAGGACTAAGTGTAAAGACTGGTGTAAGGATCCCGGTTCGAGCCCCCACCTGCAAAGTTGGTGGCTTCAAAAGTGGTGAAGCAGGTCTGCAGGTGTCTATCTTTCTCTCTCCCTCTCTGTCTCCCCTCCTTGCTCAATTCCTCTCTGTTCCATCCTATAAAATGGGGGAAAATATCCTCCAAGGAGCACTGGCTTCGTAGTGCTGGCGCCAAGCCCCAGCAATAACCCGGAGGAGGAGGAGAAGGGGAAGTAGTAGAAGGAGGGAAAAAGTCACCTGAAAAGGGACAAACATGAGGTCCCAGATTTGATCACTGGCATCACATATGCCAGTGTGACACTCTGGTTTGTTTGTTTATTTTTCTCTCCCTGTGAGGAAAACTAAATTGTTTTATTTATTTATTATTGTTTTTATTATATATAAAATGGAAACATTGACAAGACCACAGGATAAGAGGGGCACAACTCCACACAATTCCTGCCACCAGATCTCCGCATCCCATCCCCTCCCCCTGATAGCTTTCCTGTTCTTTATCCCTCTGGGAGTATGAACCCAGGATCATTGTGGGATGCAGAAGGTGGAAGGTCTGGCTTCTGTAATTGCTTCCCCGCTGAACATGGGCATTGACAGGTGGATCCATACTCCCAGCCTGTCTCTCTCTTTCCCTAGTGGGGAAGGGCTCTGGGGAAGTGGGCTCCAGGACACATTGGTGAGGTCCTCTGCCCAGGGAAGTCTGGTTAGCACTGCAGTAGCATCTGGAACCTGGTGGCTGGGAAAAAAATCTTTTAAACATGATATCATCTCATGACACCTCACCTCGTTGTATGATTTAAATTAAGTCTGTTTCTGTTTCTTTTTCTTTGCAACTTCATTGTAGCATCTGCCATGCAAGAAGTTCTAGTTCTGGGCGTCGGGCAGCAGCACAGTGGCTTAAGCACACATGGTGCAAAGCGCAAGAATCGGTTAGGATCCCGGTTTGAGCCCCTGGCTCTCCACCTGCAGGGGAGTTGCTTCACAGGTCATGAAATGGGTCTGCAGGTGTCTCTCTGTCTCTCTTCCTCTCTATCTCCCTCTTCTCTCTCAATTTCTCTGTCTCTATCCAATAACAAATAAATAAAAATAAAATAAAATAATAAAAAAAAGAAGTTCTAGTTCTTAATTGTATGTTCCAACATTGACTGATAAACTCCTCAAAGAGTCAAATCAACTTTTCTTCATTCTGTAAAATCATGGGTGTTTATCACGGTGCTTTGGGTAGTGGAATTTATGATCCATACCTGTTGTTTTAAGGTGGATCTTATCACTTGAATTTATATAAAAGATCCTTTTAATTTAAAATTTTTTATTTATAAAATGGAAATATTGATAAGACCATAGGACGAGAGGGGTACATTTCTACAATATTCCCACCACCAGAACTTCATATCCAATCCCCTCCCTTGACCAGTGACAGTGGAGAGAGGGATCTGTTAGAGGACTAGGCCCATCATGTCTGTGTGGGAATCCCAGGACTCCCTGACCGGGGCCCCAGGTGATGGGGTGGCCTGCTAGTGACTAAAGAGTCATCATTAAAGTAGGCCAGTCTCTTGCCCTTATTCAGCCTTTGTAGCCCTTATTTTGCCTGACAAGGTTAGCTTTGGAGTGATAGAGGGAAGTGTAATAGGAGGTAGGTGAGGAGGGTATCTAGGTCAGAGTGGAGACCATTTGATTAGGTACTTTATGGTGTCTTTTTAAGCCTCTCTACTTGCTTGCTGCATTTATTGACTCACTGCTAAGTATTGTGCACTTTTACTGTAAGGTATAGATTTTCTCCTAACTTATGGATACATGTTCATATGCCCTATCTCATGGGCCCTGGTCTGTATCTAGGTTTTGAGGTTTTGTTAAGAAGTGCGCCACCTAAAATTGAATTAAGGAGTCCTATGAGCTAGGAAAGGTCTCACCCAAGTAATGTAGCTGGTGGGTTGACATTCCACACCTGACGTCTCTGGACACAGTCTGAAGTGAAGCATGCTGAGGTGGTACTGGTTGCATTGATTAGGCTGAGATCAGCAGATGCAGTGTCAGTTGGTATGAATTGAGAGAAGCATGCAGGGAAGTGAGCCCCACCCTAGAGGCTCCAGGACTGGGGGAAATATAGGCTCTATAGAGGGAGCGGGAGGTTCCTGCTGTCTGAGGGTTTAAGAAGGCAATAGATAGTTATTGCTGTAATCAAATTATTTGTCAATTGGGTTGACTTTGAGAATCCCGTTGTTAGGACTTGCTGGATCATACCAGACCTCACCCTAATGTGTGTCCTTTTATGCTATTTATATAGAGCTGTATCTTATAAAGTAACGCCACCAGTTGCTTATGTTCTCCCTGGTCTAGGCTTTTAGGAGATTTACTATTTCAAAGAACAAGTCATTACTAGGACTGTATGAACAGTTTGAGCCCACTGTTAAAATTCAATCCGATTACAACTTTGAAGTTTTAAGTGCTTAGATTGAAGGAACCTATACTCAGAGTTACAGTCTGTGCATAAAAAAGTTTGAGACATTCAATCCATTTCCCCCTCTCATATTAATTAAATAGTGATCTGTGAAACCATGAGTTAATAGGAGTGTATATTAACACCATTCGTGCCACCAAAGGACTGTGTCGCCTCCCCCACGCACCCCCAGTGAAGCTCAATCTTAACCCTCCACCCAGAGATTTGTACTTTGGTGTCCTACTCCAAACTCAGTCAGATTCTGCTTTGAGTTTCCCTTTCAGTTCTTCTTTCTCAACTTCTGTTTTATGAGTGGGATCTTCCCATACTTGTCTTTCTGACTTACCTCACTTAACCTAATTCCTTCTAACTCTATCCAAAATGGGTCTGAGAATGTGGGTTCATTGTTCTTAATAGCTGTGTAGTATTCCATTGCGTAAATATATCACGGTTTTCTCAGCCACTCATCCGTTGTTGGGCACCCGGTTTGCTTCCTGATTTTAGCTATTACGAATTGCGCTGCCATGAACATAGGTGTGCACATATCTTTTCGGTTGGGTGTTATGGAGTCCTCGGGATAAATCCCAAGGAAAGAAATCACTGGCTCCTAAAGTATCCAGCAGAAAGCTACTGGAAATCATGAGGCGATAAAGCAAGGTGTATGGCTACAAAGTCAATGTACAGAAGTCAGTGGCATTTCTTTATGCAAAAACTATGTCCAAAGAAAAGGACATCTAGAAATCACTCCCATTCACTGTCATAGCAAAATCAATAAAATATCTAGGAATAAATCTGACTGAAGAAGTGAAAGACTTGTATAAAATTTATGAGTCACTATTCAAAGGAATAGAAAATGATACCAAGAAAAGGAAATACATCCCATGCTCATGGATTGGAAGAATTAATATCATTAAAATGAATATTCTACCCAGAGTCATATACAAATTTAATGCAATACCCATCAAAGTTCCACCAAGATTCTTTAGGAGTATAGAGCAAAAACTACAATCATTTATCTGGAACTAGAAAAAACCTAGAATCACCAAAACAATCTTGAGGAAAAGAAACAGAAATGGAGGCATCACACTCCCAGATCTCAAACTATATTATAAAGCCGTCATCATCAAAACAGCCTGGTAATAGAACAAAAATAGGCACACAGACCAGTGGAACAGAATTGAAAGCCCAGAACTAAACCCCCACACCTATGGACATCTAATCTTTGATAAGGGGGCCCAAAGCATTAAATGAAGAAAGGAAACTCTCTTCAGTAAATAGTGCTGGGAAAACTGGGTTGAAACATGCAGAATAATGAAACTGAACCACCTTATCTCATCAGAAACAAAAATCAACTCCAAATGGATCAAGGACTGGATGTTAGACCAGAAACGATCAAATACTTAGAGGAATACATTGGTGGAACACTTTCCCACCTAAATCTCAAGGACATATTTGATGAAACAAACCCAACTGCAAGGAAGACTAAAGCAGAAACAAACCAATGGAACTACATCAAATTGCAAAGCTTCTGCACAGCCAAAGAAACCATCACCCAGGGGGCCAGACAAGTTCATATTCTTCAATGCCATTTCCTTATCTATATCCTCCCCCCCTCCCTCTGTTGTGTTTGGCTGACACAACAACAAAACCGGGCCAGACTGTAGCACTCTATAATAGATGTTTAACCCACACGGGAGTGTGTGGGGGAGTTTCTGAGTGATCCTATCCTTTCTAAAAGAACCCCATTTAGGAGGGCAGGGATTCTCATCCCCCCCCCCCCCATAATAAGGTTGCTGTTTCCCAAGTCATTTGAAAAAAAGAAAATTCTCTTTTTGGAAATGGCTATCTCCCCCTCCCCGAGAATATCCGCTGATGGCTCACAATTATGTTCTGAAAGATGATTTCCCTGGAGGGCTCCACCCACTCCTACCCTCAGCCTTTCAAGGTCAAGATTGCGGAGTCAGGCCAGAGCTCACAGCACTTGGTGCACAACCAGGGAGGAATGGGAAGGGGAGAGTTTGGCTTACATCTGCCCATGCCTAAGCTTTTAAGTCCCACACATGCCCCCATTTTTCTCAAAGGCCCCCTACTGCCTAACCCCAAACTATTAGGAATATGCACAGACCTTCCTTTCACAAAGGACAAGGAGAAAGCACTTGTGCTGCTTCCTTGTTTGTGAAATCATTTGCATCCTTCCTTCCTTCCTTCCTTCCTTCCTTCCTTCCTTTCTTTCTTTCTTTCTTTTTTTTTTTTTTCTCTCCTACTTGCTTTTCATTTCATTCATTGGAGACTGAAGATCTTATAAACCTCAGAGAATTAATTTGCCTCTCCAAATGAGAGCTGCAAGTTGATTTCAGAAAGACAGCTAGGAGTACTGCTTAGACATCTGAATGGGTAATTTCAATTTGTTGTTCAGCACTAGGGTTTCACCTCTCAGGGCTGAATATCTGAGCTAGAAAGCAGAGAGCAGAAACTGGAGAGGGAGAGGGAGAGGGAGAGGGAGAGGGAGAGGGAGAGGGAGAGGGAGAGGGAGAGGGAGAGGGAGAGGGAGAGGGAGAGAATAATAGCACCAAACTTTCCTCTCTATGGTAGGGGCCAGTCTCCAATCTGTGTTCCACAGAAGGCAAAGTAAACACCTTATCTAGGTGAGCCATTCCCTTGGCCCAATTTCAGTTCTTTTTTTTTTTTTTTAACATATGCCTACTATCTTTTACCTTCTTTTTCCTTTCCCCCTCTCTGAATACCCTCTTCATAGTCCCAACCAGTAACCTGATTGACACAGAGAGAATGGGTTTGAAGTCAGAAAGACTCAAAGTTAGATGGTTCCTTCTGTAATTACTGATGCTGGGAGACCTATTCCTTTCACGAGAAAAGTGGTTCTCTTCCCAGGGAACTTTACATTTTTTTAACCCAGAGATGAGAGCAAGTCTAGTGCCTAGTGTATTTGGTCCATCCTGGGTGCCTGTGAAAATTATGGTTTTCACAAGCGGAATGGTCCTGCAAAAAGACTTTCCTGCCTGAGGCTCCGAAGTCCCAGATTCAACCCCCTGAACCACCATAAGCCAGAGCTGAGTAGTGCTCTGGTTTAAAAAGAAGATATAATGGGTCATACGGTGAAGCACTTGGATAAGCATACACATTACAGTGTGCAAGGACCCAGGTTCAAGCCCTGGTCCCCACCTACAGAGGGGAATCTTCCTGAGCACTGGAGTAGTGCTGCAAATGTCTCTCTTTCTCTTTTCCTCTCTAGTTTTGTCTCCTACCTTCTATAAACAGAAAATTTGAGGGGGTCTGGTGGTGGGCACACCTGGTTGAGCGCACATGTTACAATGCTCAAGGACCCAGGTTTGAGCCCCTGGTCCCCACCTACAGGGAGAAACTTCACAAGTGGTGAAGCAGGGCTGCATGCTGTCTCTCTGTCTCTCTGTCTCTCTCCCTCTCCCTCTCCCTCTCTACCTTCCCCACCCTCTCGATCTCCCTCTGTCTCTATCGCATAATAAATAGATTGAAAACACAGGGGTTTTCTAGGCTAAAAGCAATGCCTATATATATATAATGACTAATGGAACTTCCTTGTTGGTTTGCAGCGATGGGGGTGCAGAGTGACAGGCAGCAGGGAGGCTGGCAGAGAATAGGGCGACCTTGGGGGTGACAGAAGCAGCAGAATTTAAGTTTCATTTTTCTTTCTGTGCTATGCACTGCCCAGAGCAGGCCAGGGCTCTGAATCCCTCTTCTAACAATTAAACACGATTAATTTTCTCCTCCTACTCATGTCCTCCCTCAGATCCACACCATCCGGGTGATACAGGGCAGGCCTCTGTGCTTAGCGTCACATAGGCGATATGTGGGGGGGGGGGGAAGAATGGAGGTTTTCAGAATGAATAAGGAGTGTGCATTCCCTTTCAGGAAGATACAGTCATTATAAAAGGAGAGTTGACACCTGAAGGAGCAGGAAGCAGCTTCCAAGTCTGGCTCCGGGTCTGTGACAAGCTCCTTGAAGAGTAGTTTCTTCCAGGGGTCGGGCGGTAGCGCAGCGGGTTAAGTGCAAGTGGCGCAAAGCACAAGGACCGGCGAAAGGATCCTTGTTCGAGCCCCCGGCTCCCCACCTGCAGGGGAGTCGCTTCACAGGCGGTGAAGCAGGTCTGCAGGTGTCTGTCTTTGTATCGCCCTCTCTGTCTTCCCCTCCTCTCTCCATTTCTCTCCTCTCTCCATTTCTCTCTGTCCTATCCAACAATAACAACATCAGCGGCAACAATGACACCAACAAGGGCAAGAAAATGGAGAAAAAAAAAGGCCTCTAGGAGCAGTGGATTCCTAGTGCAGCCACGGAGACCCAGCAATAACGCTGGAGGCAAAAAAAAAAAAAAAAGAGTAGTTTCTTTCCCTAATTATAAAAGTTTTAAAATGACATTATCATTTGGGGTAAAAAAAAAAAAACACCCTCTAAACACCCCCCTCGCCCCAAATGGGACCCCAGGACATCCAGGTTTACTCTGGCCTTGCTTAGAGTCCCTGCACCTTGTGCCTGTGACCTCGCAACCCAGATTCACATTCAAAATCCTGCCCCTGACTTCATTCTGAGCATATGGCTAGTCCCTGCCCCCCCCTCTCCCTTTGAAGCTCCTCCCCTTTGTGCTTCCCCTTCTCCTCCCAAACCCCTCTTAGTCCCCTCCTGCCACACCCCTCCTTTTTCCTCTACTATTCTTCATCCTTCTCCTCCCCCCTCCCCCTCTTATCCTCCCACTCCTCCTTTCCCCTCCTTCTCTCCTCCTCTCACAAACCCTCTTCCCCCTCTCCCTCTTCTACTCCATCTAGTCCTCCTCTTTCTCCTCCTCCTCTTCCCCTTCTTCTCTCCTCCTCCCTCTCCCTGTCCCCTTCTCTCTCTTTCTCCCCCCTCCCTTGTTCTCTAGTCTCACTATGCATTCACCACCCCTCCAAGACAATAAAACAAATGCTCTGTGTTTCCCAGAAGTCTGGTTTATTCCCCCCCCCCGGAAGTTTTCTTGGTCGCAGAAGTCTGGACATGCAGCAGAAAGACTCAGGCACTGACACACCTCCTTCCATAAACAAGGGCTCCAGTGTCCTTCCTTTCACTGGCTGGGTTGTTAGATAATTATTTTTGAATTATCTTTATTCATTTACTGCATATAGACAGAGAGAAATCAAGAGGGGCTGGGGGAATTAGAGAGACAGAGAGACACTTGCAGCCCTGCTTCAACACTTGTGAAGCTTCCCCCCCTGCAGGAGGCCAGGGGGCTTGAACCTGGGTCCTTGTGCACAGTAACATGTGCTCTCAACCAGGTGCACCACCACCCGGGCCCTGGTTGGGTTGTTCATATCTTCTTTACTTAGATAATCTCTCCCTTGCATACACACTCACTCTCTTTTTTTTTTAAATCTTTTTAATTTTTTTTATATATTTTATTGTCTATTTATTTATTGGATAGAGACAGTCAGAAATCCAGAGGAGGAAAGGGGGGGGGGAGGAGAGACAGAGATACCTGCAGCCACTCTTGAAGCTTCTCCCCTATAGGTGGGGACCAGGGGTTTGAACCTGGATCCTCATGCATTGTAACATGAGCGCTCAACCAAATGCATCACCACCCGGTCCCCCTCACTCTCTTTCTCACCCACACACGCCCTTACCAAGGACAGCCCTCCGCACGCCCCAACCCTCACACTATCCCAGTTTAGGGAGAACCATCAGGCGTCTTGGTCTTCCTGACTAAGCTAGGCTTGTGTCAGGACCAGCTGCTACAGACAGTGTCTGGAGGATGCCCAGCCCATAACGTCTGACTAAATGTCAGTATCGAGTGAGTCCAATCTGAGTGAGTAGTTACACACTCAGCACCTTTGGTCCCCCTAATGCAAATTGACATCCCAGCTGGTTTGAGACCTGTGGTTTTCAGAGAATCATAAGCATTCCCTAGTTCAAAATAGCACAAGGCCACAACTTGTTTAAGGAATTCTTTTAAAAAAAATTTATTTATTTATATATTTATTTATTTATTCTCTTTTGTTGCCCTTGTTTTTTTATTGTTGTAGTCATTATTGTTGTCATTATTGATGTCATCATTGTTGGATAGGACAGAAGAAATGGAGAGAGGAAGGGAAGACAGAGAGGGGGAGAGAAAGACAGACACCTGCAGACCTGCTTCACCACCTGTGAAGTGACCCCCCTGCAAGTGGGGAGCTCGGGGCTTGAACCTGGATCCTTAAGCCGGTCCTTGTACTCTGTGCCACCTGCACTTAACCCACTGAGCTGCTGCCAGGCTCCCTGTTTAAAGATTTCTTTTTTAGATTTTATTTATTTATTCATGAGAAATGATAGGAGAGAGAAAGAACCAGACATCACTCTGGTACATGTGCTGCCGGGGACTGAACTCAGGACCTCATGCTTAGTCACTGCGCCACCTTCAGGACCACTGTTTAAGGAATTCTAATGCCACTCATCTGACTAAGCCCCCTCTGTATGGGGGGGGGGCAGCTTCATGAGCAGTGAAGCAGGGCTACAGGAAAGACGTGTCCCCTTCTCTGTTCCCAGTTCTTTCCTTTTAATTTCTCTCTGTCTCCACCCAATCAATCATTTTTTTTTTTTCTTTTTCCACCAAGGTTGTCTCTGGGGCTTAGTGCCTAGCGCCAGCACTATGAATCCACCACTCCTGGTAGCCATTTTTCCCTCCCCCCCTTCTATTTTTATTAGATAGGACATATGGGAAGGGCCAGGTGGTGGTGCACACATAGTACTAAGTGCAAGGACCTGTTGAAGGATCCAAGTTCAAGCCCCAGATACCCACCTGAAGGGTGGATGTTTTGCAAGCAGTGAAGTGGTCCTGCAGGTGTCTATCTTTCTCTTTCCTTTTCTCATTTTTAAATTGTTTATTAATTTTTACATTACAGAAGTACATATCAACGAGGGTTTGAATCCCCACCATTCCCACCACCAGGGTTCTGAATCTTCACTCTCCCCACTGCAATCCACCACAGTTCCCCTAAGGTTCTAGACATGGGCCAACCATCTTCTCTACAACTATCTGTCCACATTTATACATAGTTGCCCCTTCTTTTTCTGATTCAATCCTCTCTTCCCCTCCAAGCCACTCAAGACAATGTAACTCCCTCCATATGTCCCTCTCCTTCTCTTTTTCTCTGCCTGGGTGCCGATGGAGCTGGAGTGCAGAGTCCCCTTATCTTCATCCCATCACTTCTCCCCCGCTGGGAGTGCGGATCAAGGTTGTTTATGGGGAGCAGAAGGTAGGAGTTCTGGCTTCTGTCGCTGCTTCTCTGCTGAGCCTGGGCACTGGCAGGTCGATCCACAGGTCATCAGTCCAGAGAAGTCGGGGTGGAGTCACGGTAGTGTCTGTAACTTGGTGTCTGGAGGGTGGCATGACCTCAGTTGAGACAAAATGGTTAATGAACAGGAACCAAAACTTAGGATCAGAGTAGATGAGACTAGGGGTTTTAGGGTAGAAGAAAACTAGGAGATTCATGTTAGGTGTGTCTGTGTCCCTGGGGGCACACAACGGCAGTAGTTTTGCTTGAGTTTGGTAACTAGCCTGAAGTTGGATGAGAATATTGTCTGAGAGAATGGTGTCAGAGTAGAGAAAAGGGCTAGAAAGTTGGATGAGGGCAGGGAGTAGCTCCCATTCGTATATAAAAAAAAAAAAATTCTGTGGCTAGAATGAACTATTTCCCTCCATCCACGTGCTCCAGGGCCCATATGTAAATACACATTCATATTTAGCACCAGAGCCTCTGTGACTTGTACATCTCTGTTGGTCTGAGTTTATAGCTCATGGTCACATCAGGGGAACATTGGAGGCTGCACTCAGGACCAGTCTTCTTCAAGTGGCAGGGCAGGATCCCCCGCCTCCCTTTATCCTGACTGTCATTGCTCTATGGTGAGGACTGGGAGGGCCCACAAGATGCTGTTCCTTACGGAAGTGACCAGTGGTGCTGGAGAGAGGGACCCTTTAGAGGTCCAGGCCCAATATATGTGTGTGGGAATCCAAGGATACACTAACTAGGACTCCCCATGATTTCTCTCTCCTCTATCTCCCCTCCTCTCTCAATTTCTCTCTGTCCTATCCAATAAAAAATGGAAAGAAAAAAATAAAAAGCTGTTAAGAGTGGTGGATTTGTAGTGCCAGCACCAAGCCCCAGCAATAACCCTGGAGACAGAAAGAAAGAAAGAAAGAAAGAAAGAAAGAAAGAGAGAGAGAAAGAGAGAGAGAGAGAGAAAGAAAGAAAGAAAGAAAGAAAGAAAGAAAGAAAGAAAGGAAGGAAGAAAGAAAGGAAGAAAGAAAGAAAGAAAGAGTCGGGCTGTAGCGCAGCAGTTTAAGCGCAGGTGGCGCAAAGCTCAAGGACCAGCATATGGATCGCAGTTCAAGCCCCAGGCTCCCCACCTGCAGGGGAGTCGCTTCACAGGCGGTGAAGCAGGTCTGCAGGTGTCTGTCTTTCTCTCCCCCCTCTGTGTCTTCCCCTCCTCTCTCCATTTCTCTCTGTCCTATCCAACAACAAAGACATCAATAACAACAACAATAATAACCACAACAAGGGCAACAAAAGGAAATAAATAAATATAAAAAAAAAGAAAGAAGAAAAGAGAAAAAAAAGGAGAGAGGGAGATACAGTGGGGAAGAGAAAGAGAGACACCGGCAGACTGGCTTCACTTCTCCCTGCAGGTGGGGAACAGAGGCTTCAACTCGGGTCCTCTTGGCACTGGCAGAGAGCCACTCATCATGGGAAGTCACAGTCTACCCTTCCCCACATATTTCTGGTGCTAGGGGCTTTAGCAGAAAGGTCTAGAAAAAGAATGATAGCCCCACCAGAAGATTCAGTTGAGAATAGAAGGCAAAATACATAGTCAGTCAGGAGGAGATGGGCCCGGATGGGCAAGGGCTGGAGAACCAATGGAATTGGAGCAGAAATTGTCCTCTGGGGGGTTGTCAGCCTCCATGGACGTCCCCTGTGTAGAGAACTAAGACAAAGCAGGAGCAGCCAGCTCAGTCTCTCAGTGTAACTGAGCACACCCATCACAGATGGTGTCCGTGACCTAAGTCCTGCCCCCCCCGCCCCCAGGGACACAGCTCAGAGAGTGACCCAGTGGCAGCAGCCTCAGAATGTTTTAAGCAGTCTGTCGCCAACTTTTTGTTGCTGCACAGCCTGTTCTCAGGGGGATACGGTGGCAAATAGCTCTCATGCTCACATAATCACTGGGACCCAGAGCCGGGGAAAATGCCCGATGCAGGCAATCATTTGAGTCACGGATCACCAGCCCCATCATCGAGAAACAAAGACATCTCTCACTCTCCTCCCCCCTTCTCTGTTGGCTATTAAAAAGCCTGTGTGGATTACAGCAAGAAATTCAAATGTTTATTTAAAAAAATAATAATAAAGCTGTTGGAAGATCAAGGAATCATAGATAATAGGAGAGAAGGTCTAACTTACTTTTTCATGTGACTTTCCCCATCCATCATAACACAAAGTGCTTCCTGTGTACAGGCTGGCAGGCCGGCAGTCTGGCTCGGTAAGGTGGGGCCCAAAGAGGAGACCGTTTACAGCACTCCCGGGAAGAGTGTGAGAGAGGAGAGTCACTGGTTGTTTCCTAGCACTCTGGCTACTGGGCAAGATGAACTCACTTTTTAAAAAATCTTCCACTGACTTTTAGTTGATGATTGTTCCAGTGGATGAACTGGTGTCCAGGGGAAAAAAAAAAAAAGCAGGCAGATTATCCAGCCCCTACATGTTGCCTTTCTTCTGGATCCTTCTGTGGAGTGCATGTGTTCCCGCAGATAGAATGAGAAAGCCTGAGCTACCGCTCCTCTTCCGCCCTCCTGTGTGTGTGTGTGTGTGTGTGTGTGTGTGTGTGTGTGTGTCTGGTGGCTCAGTTGCATTGGAGATGGTATTATGGCTGCCATATTGGCCTCAGGTGAAATGACATTATGGCTGCCATATTGGTCCCAGGTGAAGTGACATTATGGCCGCCATATTGGTCCCAGATGAAATGATATTATGGCTGCCATATTGGTCCAAGGTGAAATGACATTATGGCTGCCATATTGGTCTCAGGTGAAATGATATTATGGCCACCATATTGGTCCCAGGGGAAATGACATTATGGCCACCATATTGGTCCAAGGTGAAATGACATTATGGCTGTCATAATGGTCCCAGATGACTTGGCATTATGGCCGCCATACTGGTACCAGGTGAGATGAAAGATAAGACCAAACCCAATAGAGAGTTTTGTTGTAAGCTGTGAGATTCTTGGCTAAGCATGGTCCACTCTCCACCTCCCACTCACATTGACAATGTGATAGCATGAGGTAATATCTGTGGCTTATTTACTCTCCAGTTCTTGTCCATTCTGAACCATCTTCTGACTGCATTTATAAAAAAGATTATAATTATTATTATTTCTTTTTTAAAAATTTCTTTACTGGGGAATTAATTTTTTACATTCAACAGTAAATACAATAGTTTGTACATGCATAACATTTGCCAGTTTTCCATATAACAATACAACCCCCATTATTTCTTTGTATGAGGCCAAGAGTACAGAGTACAGTCAAGCTTTGGTTTCTGGTGGTGCTAGGGACTGAACTTGGGATTTCTGGCATCTCAAGTATAGACATCCTGTGCTTAAATCTATCCCTAAGATTTAAAAAATCTTTTTTTAAAAAAAATGTATTGTCTTTATTTATTGGCTAGAGACAGAAAGAACTTGAGAAGTGAGGGAGAGGGATAGAGAAGGAGAGAGACAGAGAGATACCTGCAGCCCAGCTTCACCACTTGCAAAGCTTTCCCCCTGCAGGTAGGGACTGGGGGCTTGAACCTGGGTCCTTGTGCACTGTAACATGTGCTCTCAACCAGGCACCACTCATCCCCCTAAGCTGCTTTTTTTGCTTGATTTTCTATGCTAAAATTTGTTTCCTCCTCAGAATCTTCTCTAATAGGTCACTTTCCTTTGGAATCTTGATGGTCTTATCTCCCGTGTTTAGTTAGGAACCAAGAGACTCTCACTTCTTTCTGGATCCTTCTGCTAAAGCTCCCTAGCTCTCACCCCATAGGGGGAAGTGACCAGAAGCACATGGGAGAGCTGTTCTTAACAGGCAGGAAATCAGTGGGGCTCTTTAGACTCCCATAAGGCTGCTGAGTAAAGCAGTGCGGAGGGGCTCACCCTGACTAGAGGGATTAGTGATCTCTCTATTGTCTGTCTGTCTGTCTGTCTATCTATCTATTTATATCATCTAGCAACACCAGGGTTATTTCTAAGGTTGCCACTGCTGGTGGTCTTTTTAAAAATATATATTTATTTATTGTTGAATAGAGACAGAGAGAAATTGAAAGGGAAGGAGGAAGATAGAGAGGGAGAGAGACAGATAAGACACTTGCAGCCCTGCTTCATCACTTGTGAAGCTTTCCCCTGCAGGTGGGGACTGGGGGCTTGAACCTGGGTCCTTGAGCCCTACAGCGTGAGCTCTTAACCAGGTGCGCCACCGCCTGGCCCCTTAGTGGCTATCCTTCCCTTCTTTCTTTTCTTTCTACTCTATTGGATAGAACAGAGAGAATTTGAGCAGAGAGGAGGAGATAGAGAGGGAGAGAGACAGAGAGACACCTGCAGACCTGATTCACCTCTCATGAAGCTTTGCCCCCATGCCTTGCAGGTGGGGATCCGGGAATGGAACCCAGGTTCTTGCTCAGCTGGTATGCCACCACCCAGACCCCAGGATTTATGATTTTTTAAAAAAATATTTATTTATTTTCTCCCTTTTGTTGCCCTTGTTGTTTTATTGTTATAGTTATTATTGCTGTTATTGATGTCGTTGTTGGATAGGACAGCGAGAAATGGAGAGAGGAGGGGAAGACAGAAAGGGGGAGAGAAAGACAGACACCTGAAGACCTGCTTCACCGCCTGGGAAGCGACTCCCCTGCAGGTGGGGAGCCAGCGGATTGAACCGGGATCCTCACTCTGATTCTTGCACTTTGTGCCATGTGTGCTTATCCGCTGCGCTACCGCCCAACTACCGGATTTGTGATTCTTATCACCACTAGCAGGAGGGTCTCCTGTCTGACCCTCAGGAGGGGTCTGAGATGCCCTGGGCTTGGCGGTGTTTTTTTTTGACAGGAGGATGGTGACTGAGTGGCTAATTTTGGAGTAGGAGGCTTCGTCAGTGACTTGAGGAAGTGATTCACCCTTTGCAAACCTGGACTTCTCACCTAGAGAAGAGACATGTGGAGTTGGGCGCCAGTTAGCTCAGCTGTGACACAGTGAGGGACAAGCTGCTAGATCCCTGCCTGACCTTTGAGTTGAGAACCTCTTTCAGTGGAGGGGACGGTGGCTTGACCAGTCCTGGCCACTTGCTCTCCAGACCTGCTGACTGAGGCAATGCCGGCCATCCTGGAAAGACTATGGCTTGTCAGGGGAAGGCAAGAGATGAAAGAGGAGGGCTAAGCTGCGGGACACTCAACCGAGCGTCCACATTGCCATGTGCAAGGACCCAGGTTCAAGTCCTGATCCCCACCTGCAAGGGGTTGGGGCGGGTACTTCAGGAGCTGTGAAGCAAGACTAGAGGTGTCTCTATCTTCTTCTCCCCTCTCAATTTCTCTATGTCCTATCAAAATAAAAGAAAGGAAGAAAGAAAAGGAAAGAAAATAGAGAAAGGGCGGTAAGAAGGAATGAAGAAAGGAAGGAAAGAAAAAAAAGAAAGGAGGGAGCTGAGGAGATAGCATAATGGTTATGCAAAAGGCTTTCATGCCTGAAGCTCTGAGGTCCCAGGTTCAATCCCCAGCTCCACCACAAGCCAGAACTAAGCAGTGTCCTGATCTCTCTCCCTCTCTCCCGCTTTCTCTCTCTCCCCCAGGTCCTGATGCCATCGGTGCCCCTGAAGCTCTGTGCTCTTCAGTCTTGTACAGTGTCACCAGGGCTGGTGCCTTCGTCTAAAGGAGAGAACTGACCTTTTCTTTTCTTTGACCGCATTTTCTCATTGACTGTGCTGCAGCCTCCTGCTATTTCCTTCTCTGCCCCTATGTCCATGTTCCATGGAGGAGGTCAGGCAGGACCCTTTTATCAATTCTCCTGCTGTGAGTCAGGAAGCTGGAGCAGTCAGGGCTGGAGCAGGCCTGTTGGGTGGACCAGGCCAGGCCAGGCTGGATTTAGGCTGTGATAGCCTGTCCAGACAGGATCTCAGTGGCATATTTCCTTTTTTTTTTTTTTTTATTAATGCCTGGGTTCTTTTAAATTTTTTAAATTATCTTTACTTATGTATTGAATAGAGAGACAGCCAGAAATCAAGAGAGAAGAGTGTGATAGAGAGGAAGAGAGACAGACACCTGCAGCCCTGCTTCACCACTTTTTAAAAAATTTATTTTTTATTTAAGAAAGGATAAATTAACAAAACCATAGGGTAGGAGGGGTACAGCTCCACACAATTCCCACCACCCAGTATCCATATCCCACCCCCTCCCCTGATAGCTTTCCCATTCTCTATCCCTCTGGGAGCATGGACCCAGGGTCGTTGAGGGTTGCAGAAGGTAGAAGGTCTGGCTTCTGTAATTGCTTCCCCGCTGAACATGGGCGTTGACTGGTCGGTCCATACCCCCAGTCTGCCTCTCTCTTTCCCTAGTAGGGTGTGTCTCTGGGGAAGCTGAGCTCCAGGACACATTGGTGGGGTCTTCAACCCAGGGAAGCCTGGCCAGCATCCTGGTGGCATCTGGAACCTGGTGATTGAAAAGAGAGTTAACATATGAAGCCAAACAATTTGTTGAGCAATCATGGACCCAAAGCTTGGAATAGTGGAGAGGAAGTGTTAGGGGGGTACTCACTGCAAACTCTAGTGTACTTCTGCTTTCAGGTATATATTTTGCAGTAGTTTACGGATACGTGTGAACATAAGCTCCCTCTCACAGAAACTGGTCTATAGCTAGGTTTTGGGTCTTTGTTAGAAAGTGAACCACCTGAGATGGAATTAGAGAATACTATGAAAGGAAAGGTCTCACCTGAGTGATGAAGCTGAAGGGTTGTCATTCCACACGTGAAGTCTCTGGACACAGTCTGAGCTGAAGCCTGCTGGGGTGATGCTTCACCACTTGTAAAGCTTTCCCCCTGCAGGTGGGGACCAGGGGCTCAAACTTGGGTCCTTGTGCACTGTGACATGGTACTAGTGCACCACCACCAGCACCCAGATCCCTTTCTCCCTTCCTCCCTTCCTCCCTTCCTCCCTTCCTTCCTTCCTTCCTTCCTTCCTTCCTTCCTTCCTTCCATTCTTTCTCTTTCCCTTTCTTTCTCTTCCTTCCCTCCTTCCCATCTCCCTTCCTTCCTTCCTTCCTTCCTTCCTTCCTTCCTTCCTTCCTTCCTTCCTTCCATTCTTTCTCTTTACCTTTCTTTCTCTTCCTTCCCTCCTTCCCATCTCCCTTCCTTCCTTCCTTTCTCCCCCCCCCCTTTCTTTTGGACTCATATTTTTCTCTCATCTCCACGGTTTCACTGCTTCAAGTCAACTTTTTCTGGTGAAAAGAAAGAGACAGAGAGGCAGAGGGAGACAGGGGAAGCCAGCACAACACTGAAGCTTCTTCCCGCGCTGGTGCAGCAGGGCGGGTGCACCCTCCAGGCATCCAGGCGGCCTATCCCATTGCGCTGTGTTCCTTTCCCGTGTATGTGAAACAAAACCGAGGCAGGGCTGCTGCACTGTGGTGTTGCTGTCTTAGCAATTAGTTTCTTGCCTCCCCCAGAATATGCCTGCAAGTCTCACTCACTCCCAAAGTGTCATCTCTCTTCACCACAGGGCACGGAGTCCCCACCCCCTCTCTTCACAACCTCAGACTCAGTAACCTGGGATACAATACTATGTCATTTTCAAAACATAGCTCTTTACTTATTTATTTTGGATCCAGACAGAGAAATTAAGAGGGAAGAGGATATTAGAGGGGAAGGAGGAGAAAGAGACCCCCGCCACATTGTTTCACTGCTCCTGAAGCTTCTCCCCTCCAGGTGGGGACCAAGGCTGAAACCTATCTCCTTATACACTGTGATGTGTGTGTGGCCAGACACCCCGGCCCTACACAGTTATTCACACCTCCCTTGGTCCTTCTTCTGTTCCTCTTCTCAAATCCCAAAGATGGGCATCTGTGGAGGGGGACAGAGGACAAACTCTCGGCTTTCAAATATGAAGCCCTGCATTCAATTCCCAGCATCATCTGTGCCGGAGTGATTCTCTGGTCCTCACTGTCTTCCTCTCTTCATCATTAATAAGGAAATAAATCTAAAAAAAAATCAATATACACATGGATCCCTTTACACCCTTGGTAAGATTGTAAACTGTCTAGTTACTGTGGAAAACAATGCAGTGGTTTCTTTCTTTTTTTGAAAAATATTTTTATTTTATTTATTGCTGTATAGAGGCTGAGAGAAATTTAGAGAGGAGGGACAGACAGAGAGGGAGAGAGACAGAGAGACACCTGCAGCCCTGCTTCACCATTCGTGAAGCTTGCCCCCTACAGGTGGAGACCAGGGACTTGAACCTGGATCCTTGTGCACTGTAATGTGTGCACTTAACCAGGTGCACCACCGCCTGGCCCCTTTCTTCTTCTTTTTTTAATATCTTCCATATTGGGGGTCAGGCGGTAGCGCAGGGGGTTAAGCGTAAGTGGCGCAAAGTACAAGGACTGGTAAAGGGATC
Source organism: Erinaceus europaeus (assembly GCF_950295315.1). Lineage (NCBI taxonomy): Eukaryota > Metazoa > Chordata > Mammalia > Eulipotyphla > Erinaceidae > Erinaceus > Erinaceus europaeus. The sequence goes on along the minus strand of NC_080181.1, from coordinate 54,302,018 downwards.
CCAGTTGGAGGCCCTGTTCCCCACCTGCAGGGGAGTCGCTTCACAGGCGGTGAAGCAGGTCTATAGGTGTCTGTCTTTCTCTCCCCCTCTCTGTCTTCCCCTCCTCTCTCCATTTCTCTCTGTCCTATCCAACAACAATGATGACATCAATAACAACAACAATAATAACTACAACAATAAAAAAAAAAAAAAACCCAGCAAGGGCAACAAAAGGGAAAGCAAATAAATGAATAGAAAAAATAAATATCTTCCATATTACCCAGCAAGTCCACTCCTAGTTCTCGAGTGAAAAAGCCGACAGGATCATCAGCAGAGGTCCCTGCAGACCTGGGTTCACTCAAACACTGCTCTTACCAGAGCAGAGTCAGGACACTGCTCACGTGTCCAGTGGCAGCTGAGTGGACAGGAATGTGGTGTGTCTCTTCCTAGCTGCCCACAGTCAGCTGCACTTGGTTCCTGCCAGAGGGAGCTAGCTGGATGGCCAGTGCCACGGTGACCTGACTTTCTTTGGCCACCTGTCTTCTCAACTGAACATACCAACTCTCCACTCAGCACTGAAGGGGAGAAGAACGGCTGGGGGGAGTTCTGACGGAGATTTTCGCCAGCTAATATCCTTTCCCATCAACCAAGATGGCAAGCTGTTGACTCTGAGCCCTTGCAGGCACCAGGGGCCGGAACACAGCCCTTGTTGTCTGAGAAACGGGAGACCCCACTCAGGGTGACTCAAGCACCCTTCACTCCATGTATATTGCTCAGTAATTAATTCTTCTGCTTCCTGGAAAGAAATCACAGGCTGATATTATTACAAGAATGTCAGTAGATGAGACAATAGGCTGTGCTTTCATTAATATTGAAATTAATAAGATTTGAAAGGAATTCTGAGCTGGTGACAATTGTTTTAGATTATGTCCTCAAAACCTGGCAGAATTAATTCTTTCCTTCCTGGTTCGTTATTGTGAAGGATTGGAGAAACACTGAGTCTCTGTGATTATCTCTTTCTGATGAATTACTGCTGATTTTATTAATAACATTGAATTCTTCTTGCATTTCTGTTATTGATTGATGCCATTGTCATCAGCCCTGTGCCTTCACCATTGGATGTGTGACTTGTGTCTATTTTTCAAAAATAGTTTTTGTGTTTATTTTAGTGAGATATATAGAGACCAGAGCACCGCTCAGCTCTGGCTTATGGTGGTACTGAGGATTGAACCTGGGGGCCTTGGAGCCCCAGGCATGGAAGTTATTTTTCATAATCATTATGCTGTCTCCCCATCCCCCCTTTTTTGTTTTTTATGTCACCATTCAAAGTTTCCATACTTCTTTGTTTTAGCATAAATGGTTTACCCAACAAGATTTCTGGGTAATGCCATTCGAGAATATAAATCTCTATTTTAATACACAAATTGATTTTTCTCCAAAATCAAAATGAGTAAATTGTAGCAAGGGGAAGGGTCAGAGCAATCTGGAAGCCCCAGATTTTAAGCTCAGTCAGTAAGAGGGCTTGCCATGTGTGATACTGGCACGCTTCCCCCTAGAGGACTCATTCCCCCATTTAATGGGAAGGTAACAGAAATGCGTTAGCTGTGACAGAGGGCTCTTTCTTTTTTCTTTTTTTAAAGACTACTACTTTACAAAATCTTTGTTTCATTTTACTACATATTTTTAAATATTTTTACTTCTTTTGGAAAGAGACAGAAATCAAGACAGAAAGGAGCAATAAAAAGTCAGAAAGAGTGGCCAGGCAGGGGAAGAGGGGGAAGAGGGGGAAGAGGGGGAAGAGAGGGGGAAGAGGGAGATGACGGAGATGAGGGGGAAGAGGGGTTAATTGCACATAGCGCGAAGCTCAAGGACCCATATAAAGATTCCGGTTTGAGCCCCCGGCTCCCCACCTGCAGGGGAGTCGCTTCGCAATTGGTGAAGCAGGTCTGCAGGTGTCTGTCTTTCCCTCCCCCTTTCTGTCTTCTCCTCCTCTCTCCTTTTCTCTCTGTCCTAGTCAACAACAGCAATAGCAATAACAATAATAACAACAACAGGGGCAACAGAAATGGGAAGAAACAGTCCCTAGGAGCAGTGGATTCGTAGTATACGCACCGAGCCCCAGCAATAACCCTGGAGGCAAAAACAAAATATTAAAATTAAAGATGTGGTGGAGGAGAGAAAGAATGGCCCTGTTACACTGCTTCACTGCTTGTGAAGTTTCTGTTGTAGTGGGGACTGGGCCACTCTGTACATTGTAACATATACTGTGTCTGCCAGGTGCCCCACCACTTAGCCCTTACTTGTTACTTTGTTTGCTTGTTTTTATTTTTATTTTTCCCCAGCTCACTGCTCAGCTCCAGTTTATGGTGGTATGGAGGATTGAACCTGGGTCTCTGGAGCCTTAGGCAAGAGTGTCTTTTTGCAGAACCATTATGCATACGTTGGTGCTAGTAACTGAACCAACAAAGCCTGGGAGCTTAGACAGAGACTGATGTGCTCTCCATGCCCCCTCCTCCGCTCCTGGGTTTAAAACTAGAGGAAAGTTTCTGGCAACTGGCATGCAGTCTCCAGAGTCTCCATTATGTGAGGCCTTGGTGCCGTGGATAGTTGTCACTCGTTGTAGCTCTGATATGTGAAAGCCTGGCTGCAGAGGAAGGATGAGGAGAGAAAAACACCGTATTTGTGCTCTTGCAGAATGACAGATGTTCGGCTTATTACCGCAGTGGGTGAATGAATGATTGATGGCGCTGACCAGAATATCTAGTCTTATAGCCATGTCCTTGGATCCTCGTTGATTTCTCATCTCCCTGATAGACTTTATCTCTGGTGGGTCATGGAAAAGAAAGAAAGGGAGGAAGGGAGGAAGGGAGGGAGAGGGAAAGAAATGAAAGAAAGGAAGAAAGAAAAGAAAAGAAAAGAGGAAAGAAAGAGAAGAAGAAAGAGAAAGAGAAAGAAAGAAGTCTTCCGACGTACGATTTGCAGGATGTGGATTCATCTACCCTCAGTTGACCCAGTTTGGGAGGGGTTCTTGCTGGAGAATCGGCAGGTCTTCAGTCTCGTGTGTCTGGACCCAGTAACTCAGAATTCTCCCTTAAAAGGGAGCCATTTCAGGATGTATGGACAAGGCAAACATCTGAGCCTTCTATATAGCAGGTGTTTTTACATCTGTCAGAATTCCCTGGAGCTACCAGAGCAGGAGGCCAGGGACTGGGTAGCTTCAAAGCAAACAGATTATGCTTCCAAAGATCTGGAGTGTTTCTTCTGCTCATGGACCTCAGTGTGGCTCTGTGCTCTCTGCTGGGTGCAGGGAAGCTTTGGGGTGGTGGGGGCAGGGGGCCTCCCAGCAGTCTGGGTATTTCTGCAGTTAGAAATGTCTCACCCTGGGAGTCGGGCTATAGCACAGCGGGTTAAGCGCAGGTGGCGCAAAGCACAAGGACCGGCATAACGATCCCGGTTTGAACCCCGGCTCCCCACCTGCAGGGGAGTCGCTTCACAGGCGGTGAAGCAGGTCTGCAGGTGTCTGTCTTTCTCTCTCCCTCTCTGTCTTCCCCTCCTCTCTCCATTTCTCTCTGTCCTATCCAACAACGACAACAACAGTAATGACTACAACAATAAAACAACAAGGGCAACAAAAGGGAATAAATAAAAGAAATATTTAAAAAAAAAAAAGAAATGTCTCACCCCAGTTGTGCCTCCTTCTTCTCTCCAGCGCCAGCTCTTCTCTCCTTCTAAGGCAACAAACATTCTAGCTTAGAACACACCCTAAGGTCCTTGTCTTAATTTAATAGGATCAGATGCAAAACTTCAGCATGGTGGTGATGCCAAAGGCTTTCATGTTCTGTGATTCCAGGTTCCATCCCCAGCACCACCAGAGGCCAAAACTCAGCAATGCTCTGGCCTCTCTTTCCCTCTCTCTCTCTTTCTCTCTCTTCCTGTAATCTTTCTCTCTGTGTCACTCTCTCATTAAAAATACCAACCTGGGTGTCCTGCAACAGATGAGGGGCTGAGTACGTTGCCGTCTATAGACACAGTGAAATGCTACTCAGCTATGAAGAAAGATGCAGTTACCTTCTTCCCCTCATCTTGGATGGAGATTGAAAGGTGAAGGGATCATGTCAAGTGAGATCAGCCAGAAAGAAAGGATGAATATTGGATGGTCTCACTCACAGACAGACAGAGGTTGAGAAATAAGAACAGAAGGGAGGCGACTTGGACTGGGTTTGCTGTATTGCACCAAAGTAAAGGATTCCGGTGTGTGTGTTGGGGGAGTGGGTCTTGGAGGAAGGCCTAGACTGGGAGTGAAGAGTGTTTTGTAGAAAACCGAGACACAGACACTTTACATAGGTACCAAGGACTGTTTTCAATTGTTGACCGCACACCATCCGTCTCCCCATGCATAAACACTAATAATAAGTGGATAAAATATTTATTAAAATATGCAAGTTCTCCACTTGCAAATTGGATCACTGTCACCGATATTAGAGAGAGGAGCTTCCAACTTTGGGGGTGGGGTGGGGGGCAGAATGCAATCCCTAACAGCACCCAAAGAATGCCCTTGCTAACAGTGAGCGACGGGCTTGCGATGGAGCACACTCCTCACAGAGCTGAGATGCCCCCACCCCCGTTGATTTCCCTGAGGTAGCCTTAGTTTCAGAGCCCACCTGTCCTCCCGTCCTCCATGCCCATACAGGATGCCTCAGGTCTGTCCCTGCAGAGCAGAACTGAAGGTCAGCAATTTCCTCTGGGAGTTTCTTCCCTCCCCTCATCTAAAATCTAGGACTATTGGTCAGAATCCTCTCTCACCCTCAGGTGTCTGGCATCTGAGTCCAGGAAAAGAATGGGCTCGCTTGAAGGGACATTGGGGTTGGGGGGAGAGAAAATTGGAATCTCAAACTCGGCTCCACAGATCTTTGAGAATGTTGCCTTCGCTGCTATTTACCTGTTCATTAGGATCAAAGGGACAATTTCCATACAATGAAGCTTATAAAATCATGCTGGCTGAACATTAATGAATGCAGTGATGGGGTTCTGTTTCCAGGCAACCGAATGTCCCCCGAGACTATTCACTCTAGTTGTTAAACCACAACAACTTGGCCAGGGGCTTCTGCGTGACTCTGCAGAATTTAGGCTCCTGCTCTCCTGGCCTGAAGGTGCAGTGGCTGCTTCCAAGATGGCTGTTTTCCTGGTCCTGCCGGGATAGCTTCCTGCATGGGCCACATGCCAGGGCTCACAGAGGACCAGGTTGAAAGCAGGTCTGGGCACTGGTGAGGGATTGATGTAGCGCTGAGGAGTATGCAGCTGGCGGCTTGCCATTCATTTATCTTTCCTTTTTGTTATTGTTATTTTTGACCACAGGGGCCCTTTGACTGGCATGCTTATTTCTTGAGAGTGAGCTGGAGATAAGGAAGGGAAGAAGGAAAAAGTTACTAGCCTGGTACAGTGATGGAATCTCTCCCATTCTTGTGGTTCTTGTGTCTGTTCTTGGCATTGAATGGAAAGGAAGTACTAGGAGGCAGCGTCTTACTGATGCAAAAGACAAACCCACCCGAGGCTTTGAGGTTCCAGGTTCCATTCCTAGCACCACCATTCGTTAGCCAGAGCTGAGCAGTAGTCTGATCTCTCCCTCTCCTCTCTGCTCTCTCTCCTCTCCCTTCTCCCTTCTTCCCTCTTCACTCTCTGTCTCCCTCTCTCCGTCTTTCATTAAAATAAATAATGGAGTCCAGGCAGTGGCGTACCCTGTAAAGAGCGCACAGTACTAAGCCCAAGAACCTTCCAAGGATCTGAGTTTGAGCCCTGAATCCCCTCACCTCTGCAGGGGGGTTGCAGCCCATGGTGCTGTGGACCAGGTGTGAGGGGACAGGTGAGCAGAAGGCCAATTCACAACGGCGACGTAAAATCATGAGAGAGATTCAGAGAGAAAGATACAGAAAGAGACCCAGAGCCCTGCTCATCTCTGGCATGTGGTAGTGGTGCTAGGGATTGAACCTGGGACCTTTGGTGCCTCAGGAATGAAAGTCTTTCTGCAGAGCCTTGATGCTGTTTCCCCAGCCTGATTTTTATCTTTGTTTGCATATGGGAATATATAAACCGAGCTTCAAACTGAGATGGGCAGAGCTCATTCTGGGGTGAGGGTGGAATAAGGGAGCTGGGTATGGTGTGTTGAACATTTTGACCTTGGGTGTCATAGAGGGTGGGCAGGATTGAGAGGAGAAAGCTGAGTGTTCCCCTCCAGTTCCACATGCTAGCAGTTGCCTGCTTGGAGCAGCAGAGGTCTGGAAAAATCATTTAGAGAGGGTCCAGGTGATGGTGCATCTGGTTGAACATACTTGGGACCATGCACAATGACCCAAGTTCGAGCCCCCGCTCCCCATCTGCATGGAGGAAGCTTTGCCAGTGAAGCAAGTACTGCAGACATCTCTCTCCCTCTTTATCTCTCATGCCTCTCAATCTTTCTCAGTCCTGTCAAATAAAGAAAAAAAGAGGGATGAGGCAGTGGTACACCTGATTGAGTGCAGACATTACAGAGCCCAAGGACCTGCGTTCAAGACCCCCCACCCTACCTGCAGGGGGAAAACTTTATGAGCAGTGAAGCAAGTCTACCAGTGTCTCTCTGTCTCTTTCCTTCTATTTCTCCCCCTCCTCTCTCAATTTCTGTCTCTAGCCAATAATAAATAATAAAAGAAAAGAAAAGGGAAAAAGAAGACCTCTAGGGGCCTTGGATTCCTCATCCAGGAGTCCCAGTGATTAAAAATAAAATAAATAAAATACAGTAAAAGCCAGAGTGTTCAGTTTGGGGATCTGGAAGGCAGATCCTTGGGTAGGTTACACACCATGTCATATGCATGTGACTTGGATTCAAGCATGGGCAATGCATAGGCCTGTGGTGTATGTTGCAGTGAGGACTGAACTCAGAGCCTGGGGCTCTCAAGTCCTGTGCTCTCCCTGCTGAAATGGAGCCCCTGCCCAGTGAATGTGGTCATCTTGGGACTGAACTATCTCTCAAACCAAATTTTCATTTTTTGTTGTTTTTTTTTTTAACTTTATTGGGGATTGATAGTTTACAGTTGACATAGTTATACACAGATCTTTTTGGATGGGTGTGTTGGGTTCCTTAGGATGAACCCCCAGGAGAGGAATTGCAGGGTCATAGGGTAGATCCACTTCTAGCTTTCTGAGAGTTCTCCAGACTGCTCTTACTCAAAGCAAATTTTCATCTGTCCCTTGGCCTGCTTCTGCAAGCTCCTCCCAGGTGTCCGTGCTGGGGCAGAGGGCCCCTTCCTGCCCCTCCCTTCCTTCACCCTCCTGACGCTGGGCCACATCCTCCTTGACTGACACCTGCTGTTCTTCTGGTGTCTGTCTTTCTCTCTCCCCCTCTAGCTCCTCCTCCAGTCTAGATTTTTCTCTGCTCTATCCAGTAAAGTGAAGAAATGGCCACCGGGAGCAGCAGTGGATCTGTAGTACTGGCAGGAGCCCCAGCAATAACAAAGAGGCAAAAAATGAATAAATAAGTAACTGAATAAGAGAAAGATGCCAACCAAAGAGTGGGAGACAGAAGGGGGGTGTTTGCTGGCTCTTGCCAGGTGACTTCTGCTTTCTGTGACTTCATGTCCTTTGAACTTGTACATGGAGGTAGGAGGCTTGAGCTTTTGTGACCCCAACACTTTATGACCTCACGCCAGGCAGGGATGGGGAGGGCAGGAGAAAAAAAATGTGGATAAATGAAAAGAACCTTTTATTATTAGTGTCTTAATATTGATTTACAACATTATGAAATAACAGGGATATAATCCCACACTGTTCCCACCACCAGAGTTCTGTGACCCCATTCCTTCCACTGAAAACTGCAGTGGTTCTCTCAAAGTCACAGATATGGGCAGACTATTATTTCTTTTATTTATTTATTTTTTATTTATAAAAAGGAAACACTGACAAAACCGTAAGATAAGAGGGGACAACTCCACATAGTTCCCACCGTCAGAACTCTGTGTCCTGTCCTGTCCCCTGATAGCTTTCCTATTCTTTTTTAATATTAATTTATGTATTCCCTTTTGTTGTCCTTGCTGTTTTTAATTGTTGTACTTATTATTGTTGCTGTTATTGATGTTGTTGCTGGATAGAACAGAGAGACATGGAGAGAGGAGGGGAAGACTGAGAGGAGGAGAGAAAGACAGACACCTGCAAACCTGCTTCACCGCCTGTGAAGCGACTCCCCTGCAGGTGGGGAACCGGGGACTTGAACTGAGATCCTTATGCCAGGTTTTGTGCTTTGTGCCACGTGCGCTTAACTCGCTGCACTACTGCCCAATGCCCAGCTTTCCTATTCTTTATCCCTCTGGGAGGGACCCAGGGAAATTATGAAGTGCAGACTGTGGAAGGTCTGGCTTCTGTAATTGCTTCCTGTTGAACATGGGGTTGGCAGGTGGATCCATATTCCCAGCCTGCCTCTCTCTTTCCCTAGTGGGACAAGGCTCTGGGGAAGTGGGGCTCCAGGACACATTGGTGGGGTCCTCTGTCCAGGGAAGTTTAGTTGGCCTCATGCTGGCATCTGGAACCTGGTGGCTGAAAAGAGAGTTAACATATAAAGCTAAACAAGTAGTTGACTAATCATGAACCTAGAGGCTAGAATAGTGAGTTTGGGGGGGTCTCCCTTTTGTAGATAGCTAGCAGGCCTTTTTTTAGTTGTATCCCAAAGGGCCCTTGACTATACTAGTTTTTTTTTCCCCGAGCCTGAAATCTTATATGCAGGTGGATCCAGGTTATTGTCTAGGGAGATGATGTCATGGTTGAAAAAAGGACCAGAAAACTGGATCAGGGAAGAGAGTAGCTCCCTAATATGTGAAAGGTGTATAAATATTGTTGACTGTAAACCCCATTTATTTGATGTGATCTGAGGCCCATATTCAGCTTAGGAGCCTATGTGACCTCTGCATCCCTGTAGATCTGAGCTCACATTCTGTGGTCATGAGTAGGAACGTTCCAAGCTGCCCCCATATCAGGACTCATCTTCCTCAGGTGTAGCACAGAGTATGTTGTCCAGCCTCCCTTCGGAGGATGGAACATCCTCTACTGTTGTTGATACAAGTTGAGGGCAAGGTCCTATGGGGGCTCACAGAGGGGTCTATTGTGTTGTTCCTGATAGAGATGACTGGTAGCAATGGAGAGAGGGATTTATTCGAGGTCTAGGCCCATCATGTCTGTTTGGGAATCTCAAGACTCCCTGACTAGGGCCCCCTCTGATGGCGTGGCCTGATAGTGACTAAAGAGTCATCATTAAAGTCTGCCAGCCTCTTGCCCTTATTCAGCTTTTGCCGTCGTTGCTTTGCTAAGGTGAGCTTTGCAGTGAGTGAGGGAAGTGTAGTCGGAAGTGGTCGTTGCTTTGCTAAGGTGAGCTTTGCAGTGAGTGAGGGGAGTGTAGTAGGAAGTGGGGGAAGTGGGTGACTATTATTTCTATAACTCCCTACATTTATTTATATAGATTTGCCCAGGTTTTCTATGGCTCTGCCTCCTCTTCCTTTCTGAGTCACACCTACACCTTTTGCTACTATAAACGCTCTTCCTTTTTTCTCTTCTCTCTCCAGGTCCTGATAGAATTAGAGTTCAGAACTCTCTGGTCATCTCCTCTCTAGTATTTCTCCCCCTCTGGAGTATGGACCAGGGTTCTTTCTGAGATGCAGAAGGTGGGAGTTCTGGCTTCTGTAACTGCCTCTCTGCTGGACATGAGCGCTGGCAGGTGGACCCACACCCCCAGCCTGTTTCTGTCTTGTCCTGGTGGGACAGTGCTCTGAGGAGGTAGGGGTCCAGGACACATTGGTGAGGTCCTCTGCCCAGGGAAGTCAGGGTGCAATCATAGTAGGACGTTTTTCGCTTGTGAGTAGAGGCTGCCTGGCCGAGTCTCTGCGTGTCACTGTCCCTCCAGGGCCACCCCTGTCAGCTGGCCCCAGGGGCCACAGTCTCGCCCCTGCTGCCGTTGCTGGTCAGCTCAGAGCTGGCTAAATCATCAGCCTTGCTTAACTCCATTGGTACTCACTGGATGAGTTCACACCAAGGGGCCCTCCGTGTGGAGCCAGGGCGAGTGTCACAGCCATCAGGAGAAATGAGTCCTGACCTCTGGCTGGGCTGATGGCCCCTGAGTCACTTGGTGGAAGGCGCCTGCACAGATGTCACCTCTCCAAGTATTTGTGACTTGCTTCTCTGTGGCCTCCATGTGGGTTGCACCTGCTTCAAACCTCTGACCCTTCTGTGTTGCCTCTCCTGTCCTATCTAAGAACAACAACAACAGAAATAACAATAATAGCAAGGGCAATGGAATGGGGGAGAAAATGGCCTATAGGAGCAGTGGATTCATAGTGCAGGCACCGAGCCCTGGTGATCACCCTGGAGGCCAGGAACCAGGAGTGGAATTTCATCAGGAATTCAGACTTCCGCCAGCCCTGCTCAGCTTTGGCCTAGAGGAGTGTCCTTATGCATTCTATTTTTTATTATTGCTGCTATCTTTATTTATTGGATAGAGACAGACAGAAATCAAGAGGGAAGGGGGAGATAGAGAGGGAGAAAGGGAGAGAGACACCTGCAGCCCTGCTTCACCACTCACAATGCTTTCCCCCTGCAGATGGGGACCAGAGACTCAAACCTGGGTCCTTCTACACTGTGACATGTGCTCTCAACCAGGTGCGCCACCAGCCGGCTCCCCGTTCTGGTTCTAAATACAGAGGAGGAGTGCTGACAGTTTTTCCCTTTTCATTTGGAAAGGCTTTCCACTGGAGCTGTGGAACCTTCCAGAGGTTGCTTCATGTCTTCAGGCAGAGAAAAGGGGAAGGCTTTTTATAAAAAAAAGTCTCTGGCACAATCCTTTGAGAATGAAAAAGACTCTTTCCTGGCGCAATGTGCTAACTCTGCCCATGTAGCAGTGTAATTAGCAGGGGCCTGGCTCTCTTGGATGCCCAGGGAAGATGGATTCCAGTTTATTTAACAAATGGGGTGACTGGGGGAGAGGGACCCCTCTTCTTTGGTGACTTGCAGCAGAGAAGTGGACCAATTAGCTGAGCCAGCAGCAGGACAAGGGCACAGAATGTATTGTTTTCTCTTCAAAGCTCTAGCCTGACAATCTGAGCTTTTCCTGCTGGCTGGGAAGGCTAATTAGCAACACTGGGACCAGTCTGGTGGGAGCTCTGGGCTGGGCTCTGCTTCTCTGGGAGGCTTGCAAGCAGCTAGAGCAGGGCACAGAAGGGGCCACCCATCCCGGCATGGGCTCACAGTCCTGGGGCTGACAGAGGAGCCTGTGGTCTGTCTCCCTCCGCCCTTCATGGGCTCCTGGCCCCTGCTCAGCCCCAAGTGACCTGTGTGGCCTGTCAGCAATAATGGCATTTTCTGGACAAATAGCTTAAAGCCCACCTCCCCTCCCAGCCCATGCCTCTCCGGCCCATCTGGGTGAGTACTCAGGGGAGCATCAGACTTAAAGCTGGACAAGGGGGTATTGGAGGGCAGCCTTGAGAGAGCAGCTCCCTCCTCCTGCACCCCTGCAGCCTGCAGGCAGCCAGGTTGGGCCCAGAAGCCCAGTGTGTCTGCACATCCTGCCCCAGCTCCCTCCCTCCCTGACTGCAAAGGCCACAACATGCAGATGGAGGCAGAGGGGACCCTGGAGACAAAGGCTGGAGCTCAGCCCTGAGGGTCCTGCCTGCCCCAAAAGGACTAGAAAGCTGGGAGACCAGGAGGCTGGGCCTTTCTCTCTCTGTTTCTCTCTCTCTCTCTCTCTCTCTCTCTCTCTCTCTCCCCCCCTCCTCCTTCCATGCCTGCTTGCACTTTCTCCTTCTTTTCCGTCCTTACTTTCTCCCAATCACTGCTCATTTTCTCCCTGAAACTGTCTCTCTTGTGATTCCCTCATTTGAGGACAGTCAGAAACTCTCCTAGTGAAGCTTGTAGGGGGTCTCCCCATCCCCTCTTATTCCCCCTCAATGAGGCTCTGTGAGCTGTGTCTCTGCATGAATCCAGAGAGACAGCCTGGGTTAGGGCCAGCTGCTGGGCCTCCTTGCACAGAGAGGGTCTCTAGCTTTTGGGCAGCAATCCTGGAAAGCCGTGGAGGGGTGCCCAAGGTCACCCTCAGTTTTGAGGGATGAGTCTCTGCTCTGATTCTAATCTCATCCTACTCAGTGTCTCCACACGAGAAGTCAGTACCGTGTCCAAGTTTCCTCTCTGGACTGTGTGCCTTTGGCTCCCAAACTCTCTTTCCATGCTTCATACATAAGAACTCTATACTTTCTAAAATTAGATGTATCTGGATTCACACAAGAGAGATACAGAGAGAGAGAGACAGAGAGAGAGAGACACACACACAGAGAGAGAGAGACACACAGAGACAGAGAGCCAGAGGACCACTCCCATCCGTGGTGCAGTGGACCAAGTCAGAAATCCCAGGCATGAAAGCCTCGTTCTCTCCCAGCTGAGCTATTTCCCCCATTGCAAGAAATAGGTGGACATGTCCACTGGCAGGTCACTGGTACTGTCTGTGGATGAGTGTGGCTCAGGGGTGGGACAGACAAGGGCACGGGACAGGGTTCCTTCCCTCAGGCAGAGCGGGTGGTCAGTCCTGATAATTTGTGATAGAACATCTCTACCCTACCGATGGGCTTCCTCATCCATCCATCCACCCACCCACTCATTTAGACATTTAGACATAGCACATTTAGTTGTTGTGTGTGTGTTTGCCTCCAGGCTACTGCTCCTGAAGGCCATTTTTTCCCTTTGGTTGTGTTTATTATTATTGTTGATGTCCTTGTTGTTGGATAAAACAGAAGAGACTTGGAGAGAGGAGGGGAAGACAGAGAGGGGGGAGAGAAAGACAGACACCTGCAGACCTGCTTCACCACCTCTGAGGCAACCCCCCTGCAAGTGGGGAGTCAGGGGCTCGAACTGGGATCCTTGAGCAGGTCCTTGCGTTTAAACCACAGTGCCCACAATTTAGTATTCATATATAATAGTCACATGTGAATCACAATTCATGTCCGTGTCTACATCCACTCACTAAATATTCACCATACCAGGTACCATTCTTGATATATATATACCGGTATATATATATCTATATATCTCTAGCTCTAGCTCTAGCTCTAGCTCTATCTATATCTATATCTATCTCTCTCTATATATATATCTATATCTATATCTATCTATATATATACTGGCTTTATCACTGATTCTGGTTGCCTGTACTACTATGAATCCATTCCCAGCAGCCATTTCTCTCTTTCCTCATTTCTATTTTTTTTTAAAATATTTATTTTATTTATTTATTCCCTTTTGTTGCCCTTTTGTTGTTTTATTGTTGTAGTTATTATTGTTGTTGTCGTCATTGTTGGATAGGACAGAGAGAAATGGAGAGAGGAGGGGAAGACAGAGAGGAGGAGAGAAAGATAGACACCTGCAGACCTGCTTCACCGCCTGTGAAGCGACTCCCCTGCAGGTGGGGAGCCGGGTTCGAACCGGGATCCTTATGCCGGTCCTTGTGCTTTGCGCCACCTGCGCTTAACCCGCTGTGCTACAGCCCGACTCCCCTCATTTCTATTTTCTATATGATAAGAAAAATAAATGGAGAGAGGAAGGGAAGACACACACACACACACACACACACACACACACACACACACAGACTGCAGACCTGCTTATACACTCATGAAGCTGCCCCCTCGCCCACCCACCCCTGGCAGGTGGGGAGCAGGGGCTTGAATCCAGCTTCTTGCACACAGTGACCTGTGCACTCAAGTGTGTGTGTCACCATTCTGTGATGCTTCAGGGGATAAGACAGTCAAAGCTCTGGTGTCCTGCAGTTAGCAGAAGAGGTGACAGGTGAGACCACCTGATAAAGCATGTACTGTGACTGACCACTCCAGAAATGTCTGTTTTAAAAGTTTTTAAAATTTTATTAGTGATTTAATAATGATTAACAAGATTGTAAGATCACAGGGGGACAATTCCATACAGTTCCCACCACCAGAGTTCCATGTCCCATCCCCTCCATTGGAAGCTTCCCTATTCTTTATCCTTCTGGGAGTCTGGACCCAAATTCTTTATGGGGAGCAGGAGGCGGGAGTTCTGGCTTCTGTCATCGCTTCTCTGGTGGACATGGGTGTTGGCAGGTGGATCCACACCCCCAGCCTGTCTCTGTCTTTCCCTAGTGGGGCAGGGCCCTGGGGATCTGGGGCTCCAGGACACACTGGTGAGGGCGTCTGTCCAGGGAAGTCAGGATGGTGTCATGGTAGCATCTGCAACTTGTTGGCTGAAAAGGGAGTAAGATACAAAGCAGGACAAAATGATTAATGAACAGGAACCAAAAAGTAGAGCTAGAGCAGGTGAGAATGGGGATCTTCATGTGGGATGAAGTTAGGAAGTCTATTTTAGGTCTGTTCCATGACTTCAGTAATTCTTCCCTGAGCTCAGTAGCTAACATGCAGGTGGGCTAAAAGTCTAATCTGGGGAGATGATGTCAGAGTTGGGAATGGGGCTAGAAAGCTGGATTAGGGCAAGGGGTAGCTCCCAAACACGAGGAGAGTCTATAAACATCATTAACTGTAAACTCCATCCATCTGACCTAGGACCCATATTTATTAATATTTGGCACAGGAGCCTGTGTGACCTCTGAGTCCCTGCTAGTCTGAGCTCACAGTCCATGGTCACAGCTGGGAACATTCTAGGCTGCTCTCATGTCAGGACCCGTCTTCTTTGCATAGCAGAGGGGGCTGGCCCAGCCTCACTTCTTTTTTTAAAAATTTATTTATTTTAAAAAGGAGACATTAACAAAACCATAGGATAGGAGGGGTACAACTCCACACAATTCCCACCACCCGATCTCCATATCCCATCCCCTCCCCTGATAGCTTTCCCATTCTCTATCCCTCTGGGAGCATGGACCCAGGGTCACTGTGGGATGCAGAAGGTGGAAGGTCTGGCTTCTGTAATTGCTTCCCTGCTGAACATGGGCGTTGACAGGTGGATCCATACTCCCAGCCTGCCTCTCTCTTTCCCTAGTGGGGTGGGGCTCTGGGGAAGCAGAGCTCCAGGACATATTGGTGGGGTTGTCTGTTCAGGGAAGTCTGGTCAGCATCATGCTAGCATTTGGAACCTGGTGGCTGAAAAGAGAGTTAACATACAAAGCCAAACAAATTGTTGATCAATCATGAACTTAAAGGCTGGAATAGTGCAGATGAAGTGTTGGGGGGTACTCACTGCAGACTCTTGTGTACCAGCCTCACTTCTTTAACAAACAAACTGAACATTTCTCTAGAATAAATCAAAGTTAATCCATGCATACTTGGCCCATAGCAAGAGGAAGGAACATTGAAGCTGGAATGCTAAAAGCTGGAAAAAGACCGCTTAAAAAAAGCTGGCAAGCAGGACTCCTTGAGCTGTAATAGCTGTTGGACTAATTGTGTAATTGTTGCGAGTAGAAGACACCTAGTGAGTGTTGGTTGACTGATGAACTAGATGGCTCATCCACTGCTGTGTAGCAAGTGGTCCCGACAGGAGGGGATTAAAGTCAGTCACAGTCATCTCTGCTTACACACCATTTCAGACTGGGAGCAGTGGGCGGTTCTGCCTGGGCTCTGGGGACATGCAGGCAGCTGGCCTGCATCCCTGCCTTTTGCCGAGGGCAGCTGAGGTCAGGAGCAGAGAGACCTATGTCATAGCAAAGGAAAACCCTTGCATGATTCCCCTGCCTGGAAAGAAATCAGGAATTAATGCAGAACACTGGGTGGTTATGATCACAGCCTGAGATCCAGATGCTACAGGAGTTCTGTGAATTCTTCCCAAGGGCTCGCTCTCTCTCTCTCTCTCTCTCTCTCTCTCTCTCTCTCCCCCTCCCCCTCTCCCTCTCTCCCTCTCCCTTCCTCTCTCCCTCTCCCTCCCTCTCTCCTTCTCCCTCCCTCTTTACCTCCCTCCCTCTCTTTCCCTCTCCCTTTCTTTCTCTCTCCCTCTCTTTCCCTCTCTCCCTCTCTTTCTCTCTCGCCCTTTCTTTCTTTCTTTCTTTCTTTCTTTCTTTCTTTCTTCTTTCTTCCTTTCTTCCTTCACCTGCCTCCAGGCTTCTCTCTGGAGTTCAATGCCAACACTTGGAATCCACTGTTCCTATAGTCACTCTATCCATTATATTGGATGGCACATAGGGAAATTGAGAGGAGGGAGAGATAGGAAGGGGCAGAGAAAGAAAGTCACTTGCAGACCTGCTCCACCACTTTTGAAGCGTCCCCACCCCCTGCAGATGGAGAACCAGGGGCTTGAACCCAGATCCTTGTGTGGGTCCTTCTGCTTAGTAATATGTGCCCTTAAGCAGGTATCACTGCCAGGCCCCCAAGGTCTGGTTGTTTGTTTGATTGTTTTTCTGCTTTGTCTAGTCACTCAGGTCTGCCCTGCTCTTTCTTATCAACAACAGGAGTCAAAATCACTCACCTGTCTTTGTGCTTTTGAACCTAGGGTGGACCAGCAAGCCCTCCATGAGACTGGGGCACTGAGTTGTCCATCAAATGTAGCTGCCGTGTCTTCTGCATTCAAGGCTGGACCTGGGTCCCCCCTGGGGAGAAAGAACTTGATGGTCTTGAGCTCCAGATAGTGGTGAATGTCTCTCAGACCCTCAAATCTTGGAAGAAACTGCAGTCTTCCCGCTTGACCTTGGAGGACTAACCTCCCTGGAGAGTAAGGCTGGAGGTGCCTGTCTCTCTCCACAGGGACGTGAGCTCATTAAATTTTGTAGTTTGTGAGAACCGAGTCAGGAGCTGAATGTCCTCACTCTCTTGAGGAACATAGATGTTTAAGACACAGGGACGTGCAAGGGTCATACTAAGAGCCAGGCTGTATCCTAGGCTCCCTGGAGATGTCCTTCTATGGGTGGACTGGGAGGGCCATGTGGAGGGGTGTTTTGGGAGCTTGATGGTGTTGGTGGCGGTGTGTGTGTGTGTGTGTGTGTGTGTGTGTGTGTGTGTGTGTGTGTGTGTGTGTGAAATTATACACTCAAATATTACATTATAAAGCTGTATCCTTTTAAAAATATCTTTATTTATTTTTTATCTAATTCATTCATTACTGGATGGATTGTTTCACAAGCAGTGAAGCAGGTCTGCAGGTGTCTATCTTTTTCCCTCTCTGTCTCCCCCTCCTCTCTTAATTTCTCTCTGTCCTATCCAATAAAATAGAAAAATGGCCTCCAGGAGGAGTGGATTCATAGTTCAGGCACCGAGCCCCAGCGATAACCCTGGAGGCAAAAAAAAAAAAAGCCACAGAAATGAGTCACCTTTCTTAATTTTTTTATTAACTCTTTTATTTATTGGATAGAGACAGAGAGAAATTGAGAGGGGAGGGGAAGACAGAGAGGGAGAGAGTCAGAAAGACAACTGCAGACCTGCTTCACGGCCTGTGAAGCGACTCCCCCTGCAGGGGAGGGACAAGGGACTTGAACTCAGGTCTTCGCACTTTGTAGTCCGTGCACTTAACCAGGTGTGTCACTGCCTGACCCTAAGGCCGTGTCTATTAGTTGGTCAACAGAAACTCTACAGGCACCTGGGAGGCAGAGAAGGTGAACCACATGCACCTGTTCCCAAGTCTGCGGGGCTCCAGCCCCTGGCCACACCCCTAGCACCCTCCAGAACCCAGAACCTGCCTCAGTTCCTTTGTGGATAATCATCAAAAAGTCTGAGAAACACAGCTGATTGGAAGGGTGGGCAGTCTCCCACCAGAGGCAGCCTCTGTGTGCTGTGAGCAGTCCCCACATTTCTAGAAGCAGGATATCATCTGACGAAAACAGAAGACCATCGTGGCCCTGTGGAGTAAGGGCTGCTCCCCACTGCCCCACGCTGTCTGCTCTGTGTCCCAGATGATCAGATGAAGCGGACACTGTGGCAAGACTCTGCTGGGCAGGAGGGAGCCCATGGCCTTTGCCTGGGCCACTGTGCTTAGGCACCAGGGAGCTTCTGCCAGGAGAAAAAGGTGCCCTGGCACCAGGAAAAGCCATCCCCTCCCCTCCTCCCCTGTCCACACCCTGCATACACCACCAGTCACTAGGAATATTGTTCTCTCTCTCTCTCTCTCTCTCTCTATTTCCTTTTTGTGGCCTTTGTTGTTTTTATTGTTGTTGTAGTTATTATTGTTGTTGTTATTGTTGTCATTATTGTTGGACAGGACAGAGAGAAATGGAGAGAGGAGGAAGACAGAGGGGGGAGAGAAAGACAGACACCCGCAGACCTGCTTCACCGCCTGTGAGGCGACTGCCCTGCAGGTGGGGAGCCGGGGGCTCAAACCCGGAACCTTACGCTGGTCCTTGCACTTTGCGTTACCTGCGCTTAACCCGCTGCGCTACCGCCGGACTCCCGGAATACTGTTCTCTTTAGTTATTCTCCTACAAGCAGCTTCAGTGCGAATGCAGAACCTGCATGCTGCCCCACGGGGCTGATCTGAGAGGCAGGAGGTGCAGAAAGAGACTCGGCATGGAGGCAGGTGCAGACACACGGGGACTTGGTGCTGCAGCTTGCTTCTGACACTCTGTTTCATAATGCAGCCTGAACAGACCGGATGAGAAAGCTGAGGACGGGCTGGCAGGGAGGAATCTGCTGGGGATCTGCTAGGGTTTCATCCTGGTGAGGAGAAGCTCTCTAACCCATGCCCTGCCCTTGGCGGTCTGGCCTCTGGCAGCCAGGAGAGCCGAGCTGTGGCAAGGCCCAGCCCTGCAGCGCAGATGTGAATGTGACCTGAGGAGACTATTCTAGGTTATAAAGCTTGGCTCTGAGAGAGGAAGCCAGGCATGTTTTATCATCTCTACAATTTTCTAATTCCCCAACATGTTCAAAAAGAGAATTTGTGATGTCTCTATTTTTCTCTGAGTTAGCTTAGGAAGCAGAATGTTTATTTATTTAAGAGTTTTATTGTTGTTTTTTTTGAAAGAGAGAACCAGGTGTCCGGGTAGTGACACACCCAGTTAAGCACTCTAGGATCCCGGTTCGAGCCCCCAGCTCCCCACCTGCAGGGGCGTCACTTCACAAGCTGTGAAGCAGGTCTGCAGGTGTCTGTCTGTCTGTCTCTCCTCCTCTCTGTCTTCCCCTCCTCTCTCTATTTCTCTCTGTCCTGTCCAATAAAATAGAAAAAAAAAATGGCTTCCAGGAGCAGTGGATTCATAGTGCAGGCACCGAGCCCCAGCAATAACCCTGGTAGGAAAAAAAAGTCACAGAAATTAGCTGTCTTTTTATTTTTATTATATTTATTTATTTATTTATTTATTCATTCATTCATTCATTGGATAGAGATAGCCAGAAAGTGAGAGGTAAGGAGGAAATGGAAGATAGAGAGGGAGAGAAGCAGAGACACCTGCAGCACTGCTTCACCGCTCACAAAGCTTTCTCCCTACACGTAGAGACTGGGGATTCAAACCTGGGTCCTTGCACATTGTAACGTGAACTCAGCCAGGTGTGCCACCACTTGGCCAGCCCCTGTCTCTATTTTTCTCTGAGTTATCTTAGGAAGTAGAAGGTTTATTTATGTAAGATTTCTTTATTTTTAAGAGAGAACCAGGGCATTCATGGTGCTGGGGCTTGAACTTAACCTCATATGTATAATATCCCAAGCTTGCCCACTGTGTCTCAGGCCACTTGATGTTCATTTATTATTTGTTATTGGACAAGAGGGAGAAGAAACTAGCACCCGAGGACTACTCTGTCCTGTTTGACAATGCTGCTGCTGCTGCTGCTGATAGAGCCAGCAATGCCTGGGGTCTCAGTGCTGCTGCTGATAGAGCCAGCAATGCCTGGGGTCTCAGTGCTGCTGCTACTGATAGAACCAGCAATGCCTGGGGTCTCAGTGCTGCTGCTGCTGATAGAGCCAGCAATGCCTGGGGTCTCAGTGCTGCTGCTGCTGATAGAGCCAGCAATGCCTGGGGTCTCAGTGCTGCTGCTGATAGAGCCAGCAATGCCTGGGGTCTCAGTGCTGCTGCTGATAGAACCAGCAATGCCTGGGGTCTCAGTGCTGCTGCTGCTGATAGAGCCAGCAATGCCTGGGGTCTCAGTGCTGCTGCTGCTGATAGAGCCAGCAATGCCTGGGGTCTCAGTGCTGCTGCTGATAGAGCCAGCAATGCCTGGGGTCTCAGTGCTGCTGCTGCTGATAGAACCAGCAATGCCTGGGGTCTCAGTGCTGCTGCTGCTGCTGATAGAGCCAGCAATGCCTGGGGTCTCAGTGCTGCTGCTGCTGATAGAGCCAGCAATGCCTGGGGTCTCAGTGCTGCTGCTGCTGATAGAGCCAGCAATGCCTGGGGTCTCAGTGCTGCTGCTGATAGAGCCAGCAATGCCTGGGGTCTCAGTGCTGCTGCTGCTGATAGAGCCAGCAATGCCTGGGGTCTCAGTGCTGCTGCTGATAGAGCCAGCAATGCCTGGGGTCTCAGTGCTGCTGCTGCTGATAGAGCCAGCAATGCCTGGGGTCTCAGTGCTGCTGCTGATAGAGCCAGCAATGCCTGGGGTCTCAGTGCTGCTGCTGATAGAGCCAGCAATGCCTGGGGTCTCAGTGCTGCTGCTGATAGAGCCAGCAATGCCTGGGGTCTCAGTGCTGCTGCTGATAGAGCCAGCAATGCCTGGGGTCTCAGTGCTGCTGCTGCTGATAGAGTCAGCAATGCCTGGGGTCTCACTGCTGCTGCTGATAGAGCCAGCAATGCCTGGGGTCTCAGTGCTGCTGCTGATAGAGCCAGCAATGCCTGGGGTCTCAGTGCTGCTGCTGATAGAACCAGCAATGCCTGGGGTCTCAGTGCTGCTGCTGCTGATAGAGCCAGCAATGCCTGGGGTCTCAGTGCTGCTGCTGATAGAGCCAGCAATGCCTGGGGTCTCAGTGCTGCTGCTGCTGATAGAGCCAGCAATGCCTGGGGTCTCACTGCTGCTGCTGCTGATAGAACCAGCAATGCCTGGGGTCTCAGTGCTGCTGCTGATAGAACCAGCAATGCCTGGGGTCTCAGTGCTGCTGCTGCTGATAGAGCCAGCAATGCCTGGGGTCTCAGTGCTGCTGCTGCTGATAGAGCCAGCAATGCCTGGGGTCTCAGTGCTGCTGCTGCTGCTGATAGAGCCAGCAATGCCTGGGGTCTCAGTGCTGCTGCTGATAGAGCCAGCAATGCCTGGGGTCTCAGTGCTGCTGCTACTGATAGAACCAGCAATGCCTGGGGTCTCAGTGCTGCTGCTGCTGATAGAGCCAGCAATGCCTGGGGTCTCAGTGCTGCTGCTGCTGATAGAGCCAGCAATGCCTGGGGTCTCAGTGCTGCTGCTGATAGAGCCAGCAATGCCTGGGGTCTCAGTGCTGCTGCTGATAGAGCCAGCAATGCCTGGGGTCTCAGTGCTGCTGCTGATAGAGCCAGCAATGCCTGGGGTCTCAGTGCTGCTGCTGCTGATAGAACCAGCAATGCCTGGGGTCTCAGTGCTGCTGCTGATAGAACCAGCAATGCCTGGGGTCTCAGTGCTGCTGCTGCTGATAGAGCCAGCAATGCCTGGGGTCTCAGTGCTGCTGCTGATAGAGCCAGCAATGCCTGGGGTCTCAGTGCTGCTGCTGATAGAGCCAGCAATGCCTGGGGTCTCAGTGCTGCTGCTGATAGAGCCAGCAATGCCTGGGGTCTCAGTGCTGCTGCTGATAGAGCCAGCAATGCCTGGGGTCTCAGTGCTGCTGCTGCTGATAGAACCAGCAATGCCTGGGGTCTCAGTGCTGCTGCTGATAGAACCAGCAATGCCTGGGGTCTCAGTGCTGCGGCTGCTGATAGAGCCAGCAATGCCTGGGGTCTCAGTGCTGCTGCTGCTGATAGAGCCAGCAATGCCTGGGGTCTCAGTGCTGCTGCTGATAGAGCCAGCAATGCCTGGGGTCTCAGTGCTGCTGCTGATAGAGCCAGCAATGCCTGGGGTCTCAGTGCTGCTGCTGATAGAGCCAGCAATGCCTGGGGTCTCAGTGCTGCTGCTGATAGAGCCAGCAATGCCTGGGGTCTCAGTGCTGCTGCTGATAGAACCAGCAATGCCTGGGGTCTCAGTGCTGCTGCTGCTGATAGAGCCAGCAATGCCTGGGGTCTCAGTGCTGCTTCTGATAGAGCCAGCAATGCCTGGGGTCTCAGTGCTGCTGCTGCTGATAGAGCCAGCAATGCCTGGGGTCTCAGTGCTGCTGCTGCTGATAGAACCAGCAATGCCTGGGGTCTCAGTGCTGCTGCTGATAGAACCAGCAATGCCTGGGGTCTCAGTGCTGCTGCTGCTGATAGAGCCAGCAATGCCTGGGGTCTCAGTGCTGCTGCTGATAGAGCCAGCAATGCCTGGGGTCTCAGTGCTGCTGCTGCTGCTGATAGAGCCAGCAATGCCTGGGGTCTCAGTGCTGCTGCTGATAGAGCCAGCAATGCCTGGGGTCTCAGTGCTGCTGCTACTGATAGAACCAGCAATGCCTGGGGTCTCAGTGCTGCTGCTGCTGATAGAGCCAGCAATGCCTGGGGTCTCAGTGCTGCTTCTGATAGAGCCAGCAATGCCTGGGGTCTCAGTGCTGCTGCTGATAGAGCCAGCAATGCCTGGGGTCTCAGTGCTGCTGCTGCTGATAGAACCAGCAATGCCTGGGGTCTCAGTGCTGCTGCTGATAGAACCAGCAATGCCTGGGGTCTCAGTGCTGCTGCTGCTGATAGAGCCAGCAATGCCTGGGGTCTCAGTCATGCATTCTGATGTTCTCACCCCGAATCATCTCTCTGTCTTGCTAAAGATTCTTTTATTTATTTTATGCTTGATTTTTTTTTTTAAAAAAAAATTTTTATTGGTGGTCCGGAAGAGGATAAAGCATCAGGCTTCAAGCAGGAGGTCCCTAAGTTCAATCCCCAGCAGCACATGTACCAGAGTGATGTCTGATTCTTTCTCCTCCTGTCTTTCTCATTCTTCTTCTTCTTCTAGCGTTTGCCCTTCTTCCGTAGCCAGTCAACAGCGTCAGGTTGAGCCTGATGTAAAGTTTCGAGACCTCCTTTGAATCTGGAGAGGTGGCAGTCGTTGACTATGTGGGTCATAGTCTGTCTGGAGCCGCAGGGGCAGTTCGGGTCGTCTCTGGCTCCCCAGCGATGGAACATAGCGGCGCACCGGCCATGGCCTGTTCCATAGCGATTGAGGAGGGCCCGATCATAACGTGCCAGGTCAAAGCCGGGTTGACGCTTGCAGGGGTCTGTGATGAGGTGTTTGTTCTTTACCTCAGCTGACTGCCAGCTCTGTTTCCAAGAGTCTGGAACAGAGAAGTTCAGGGTAGGCGTAGGGGATAGATAACATTAAAAAATATTTTATTTGGCGGGGCATTAATGGTTTTCGGTAAATACAGTGGTTGCTACATGTGTAAAATTTCTTAATTTTCTGCAAAGCATTCTCATCCTCAGCCTAGGTTCTCAGGCCTCCCCCACCAGGCACCGAGACCTGAAACATCTTCAGTGCAGGACACCAAACCCGGCCTACGTTCGGCTTGGTGTTCCCCTTCTGTTCCTATTTCTCAACTTCCGTCCATGAGTGAGGTCATCCCATCTTCATCCTTCTCTTTCTGGCTGACCTCACTTCCCACGATGCCTTTGAGCTTGCTTTGTTAAGGAGAAGGAGCTTCTCTGGATGTGAACAAACACTTGGCCGGTCTCTCAGACATCGCCCCCTCCCAGCCCCTGGGGAAAAAAAGGGGTCCTGGGCACATAGGGATAGACTTGGGCTGTGGTCCTCGAGAAGTTCTGGGGACTAGAGTCAGGTCACAGAGGACTCTAGGTTCACCTCGCTGGCCAGACCATTGTCATATGAGTGTGTCTGTCTCCAGGTGGCTTGGGAATGTGCTTCTTTATTTATTGGACAGAGAGAGCCAGAAATTGAGAGGGGAGAGGAGAGAGAGAGAGAAAGAGGGGGGGGGGGACCTGCAAATCTGCTTTACCACTCATGAAGCTTTCCCCCTGCAGGTAAGGGCCAGGGGTTTGAACTTGGGTCTTTGCACATGTTAACTTGTGCACTCAGCCAGGTGTGCTGCCACCCGACCCCCAGAAAAGTGGCTTTTCATCAATTTTTTTCTGCCACTCTTTCTATAGAGTCCTGTTTTTACGGTGATCAGAGAAGATGGACTTGCAGTAGCTAACCTGTGATCTCTTTATGGTTTGCTCAAAAACAATGCCTTCATTCGACCCCACAGAGAACATCAGAGAGAGAGGAGATCAAAGGTCCATTTTAAAATGGGCAGATTCAACCTGCCAGGAGCCTTCCATCAAGAGCAGTAATCAGTCACGACTTACTACAGGAAAGCTTCTGACCAAGGAGCAACCTGGGGAATAGTTCCGTAAGCACTCCCCCCCCCCTTTAATTATCTTTATTTATTGGATAGAGACAGGCAGAAATTGAGAGGGAAGGAGGTGGAAGGTCTGGCTTTTATAATTGTTTCTCCACTGGACATGGACTTTGGCAAGTGAATCCCTTCCCCACCCCCAGCCTGTTTCTATCTTTCCCTAGTGGGATAGGGCTCTGAGGAGGTGAGACTTTGGGACACATTGTTGAGGTTGTCGCCACCTGCAGGGGGTGGGGGGAGATCCCAAGTGGTGAAGCAGAGCTGCAGGTGTCTCTCTCTCCCTCTTAATTTGCACCTACAGGTGAGGACCAGTGTCTTCAACCTGGGTCTTTGCACTCTGTAATGTGAGTGCTTAACCAGGTGCACCAGATTCTCTCTCTCTCTCTCTGTCTGTGTGTGTGTGTGTCTGTCTGTCTGTGAAAAATGTCAGCTCTGAGCAGTGAAGCCCTGGTGATAACAGAACTAAAGATAGATAATTCCCTTTTGGGGAGGCTGGGCGGTAGCACAGAGGGTTAAGTGCACATGGTGCAAAGCACAAGAACTGGCATTAGGATCCCAGTTCGAGCCCCAGGCTCTCCACCTGCTGGGGAATCACTTCCCAAGTGGTGAAGCAGGTTTGCTCTCCCCATCTCTGTGTTCCCCTCCTCTCTCCATTTCTCTCTCTCCTATCCAGCAACAACAAGGGCAACAAAAATGGGGGAAATGGCCCCCAGGAGCAGTGGATTTGTAGTGCAGGCGCCAAGCCCCGGCAATAACCCCAGAGACAAAAAGAAAAATGCCCTTTTTGAAAATAACTGGGCAAGACTGTTTCATCTGAGGGTAGTCAATAACTATGTCACTGACTGGGCTTTTCTCTCTACAGCTAACTCTGAATGTGAAACCCTAAGCAAGGGGCAGTCAAAAGAGCTCACCGGGATAGAGTGTGGCTCTGTCATCATGCACAGGACCCAGGTTTGAGCCTGGTCCCCATAACACTGAAGGAACTTTGGTTCCATGGGGGTGGAGATGGTGACATAGGCCTTTGGTGACAGGAGTAGTGGAGAAGAAAAGACACTAGGATCTTACAATCTTGTAACCTATTGTTAGTCACAAATTAAATAGATAGATAGATAGATAGATAGATAGATAGATAGATAGATAGATAGATGAAAGCAAGAACAGAGAGAGAAAAATAGACATCTGCAGACCTACTTTGCAGCTTGTGAAGTGTCTTCCCACACAGGCAGGAAGCTGGGGGCTTGAACTTGGATCCTTGTGCTTGGTACTATGAACACTTAACTGGGTATGCCACCACCAGGCAGCTGATTCTTCCTCTTCACAAGCTGTTGGGCCAGGACCATGGGAATCAGATATGAGGGACAGAGCACAAGAAGCCAGCCCCTGTTCCCCTCGGTCACTTCCCTGACCACTGACTGCTGGAGTCATTCAAGAATGCCCCTCAGCATGCGGGCTGATCCCTCACTCATGTCCCTGGCACCAGGCAGCCACACAGACAGCAAAAGGTCACAGCCAAGGTCCAGCCAACATTCCTAGGACTGGGGGCCATGGGAGAGGAGGATGAGGGGCTGGTGACAATTACTTCTGGCTCGAGCCAAGTGAGTGGTGCAAACAGCTCAGCTTAGAGGAAGAAAAATGAGTGCTTTTTGTGGCTGCACCCTGTTTGGACCCGCACCCCAAGGCCTGCAAACTGGACCTGGCATAAGCTCTGAAGGGCGATGAATGATAGGGGCAGGGGAAGCAGGGGATGGGCGTGCCTTTCTCCCCAGCAGAACCTTTCAGGAGCTCTTCTCCAGCACTTGGCTCTGCTCCCAGCTCTGCATGTAACGGCTGTTCCTGGTGGAAACCTCATTTGCAGCTTGGATTTAATTCGTAACCCATAAGCTGCTCAGTGAAGAAAGCCGGGCGGCAGGGCAACAAGCTGGCAGCTGCCCCCTACCCCACCCCACCACCCCATTGCTGCAAGGCCTGGAATCCACAGCTAGCCTTCTGCTTTTGTTTTTTCTTTTCTTTTTTCCTGACTCTTGACCTCTCAGCCTTCACTCATCACCACACCCTGGACCCACCGCAGCATCTGGGCGCTTCCTTCTTCTCTCCGTCTCATTCCTCTGGACCATTGGGGTTGTACTTATTTTCGGTTGTGATTATTATTTTTGCAAGCTGACGTTTTTCTCTCCTGACTTCATTTTTTTTTTCTTTGGAGAGTTGTAGTGTTTGCAGTTCGAACATGGTCCCTGGGACAGAAAGAAGGAAGCAGTGGTGCTGGAGAAATGGATGGATTGGAGGAAGAGGTTGCCATGGAAACAGAACTAGGCTTGGATGATGGACAAGTCATGAGCTTGAGGCTGCTCAATCCTGTTTGTGGCAGAAAAGGCAAAGGGCCGAGCAGAGCAGGGAGGGCAGAGGAGGCAGGTGGGGCAGCCTGCGTCTGCAGTACTGGGCCCCCCACTCGCACCTCTGAGAAACGTGCACTGAGGGGCTGGGCAGTAGTGCTGCAGGCAGAGCGCACATAGTGGAAAGTGCAGGGACCAGCGCCAGGGTCCTGGTTGGAACTCCTGGCTCCCCACCTGCAGGGGGGTCGCTTCCCAAGCAGTGAAGCAGGTCTGCAGGTGTCTGTCTTTCTCTCTCCCTCTATATCTCCCACTCCTCTCTCCATTTATGTCTGTCCTATCCAGCAACAACAACAATGGGAAAAAAAGATGACCATCAGGAACAGTGGATTCCTAGTGCAGGCTTTAAGCCCCAGCATTAATCCTGTATGCAAAAATTAATAATATATGTGTGTATGTATATATATATATATATATATATATATATGTATATATATGTGTGTGTGTGTGTGTGTGTGTGTGTGTGTGTACACTGAAAACTCTATGGTGAGAACTTGCTCTACCATAAGCCCCCAAATAACTTGGTTATAGTAATAATTACCTATTGCCCTCTCCCACTCTACGACAGGAAGGAACTTGCCCTATTCTCCTAAAAATCCACATTTCTCCCTGTTTGGGCCTGGAACCTCTGGAATTTTGCTTGCATTTTTTGATACTCCTCCTCTTGACGCCCTCACCCTGTGATACTCCCTCTGCTGACCTCAACTCAGTCAATGCAGCCAGTGCCACCGCTTTGGACTGTCTGCAGAGACAGCGAGCCTGATACGTCAAACTTCTGACACATAACCTGCCACCAAGTCATAGACACAGCCATGACGCCATCTTGACTTCCCTGGGCAGATGACCTCACCAATGTGTCCTGGAACCTCATGTACCCAGAGTCCTGTCCCCACTAGGGAAAGAGAGAAACAGGCTGGGGTTATAGGTCCACCTGCCAATACCCATGTCCAGCAGAGAAGCCAGAACTCCCACTTTCTGCACCCCGTAAAGAAGTTTGGTGCTTACTCCCAGAGGGGGGAAATGCTAGGGGAAGATGATCCAAGGTCCCTGAGTCCCAGTTCCAGCAAGGCCCCAAGACCAGGAGAGGAAAGAGCAAGGGCATTCAGAACTACTAATCGGTGTAGATGTGACTTAGAGAGGAAGAGAAGGTGAGGCCATAGAAGAAATGGCCAGGCCGAGTTGCAGACGCTCCCATGATGCCATCCTGACTTCTCAGGGCAGACGACCTCACCAATGTGTCCAGGAACCTCACGTCTTCAGAGCCCTGCCCCAGTAGAGAAAGGTAGAAACAGACCTGCCAACGCCCATGTCCAGCAGAGAAGCAATTACAGAAGCCAGACCGTCCACCTTATGCACCCTAAAAATAATATTGGTCCATACTCCCAGAGAGAAAAAGAATAGGAAAGCTTCGGGGACCCAGAGGGGGCATACCTGGTTAAGTGCACTCATGACAGTGAGCAAGAACCTGGGGTTCAAGCCCTTGGCCCCCAGATGCAAGGGAGAAAGCTTCATGAGTGATCAAGCAGGGCTGCAGGTGTCTGTCTATCTCCCCTGCCCCCTCTTCATTTCTCTCCATCCCTGTCCAATAATAGATAAACATTAAAAGATTAAAATAAAAATAGTAAGGATGCTTCCAATGGAGAGGATGGGATACAGAACTCTGGTGGTGAGAACTGTGTGGAATTGTACTCCTGTTATCTTGCAGTCTTGTTAATCGTTATTAAATCACTATAAATATATGTATTCTCTGTTCTCCAGGCCTGAGGAGTCCAGCACTCAGAAACACACTGAGGACAGAAGGAAATGACCTGTTGTCAAAGGAAGTTCCCTGAGGGCTAGAGTCAGAGTTAGGAGTCCAAGAACAAAGCCATAAGCAGATGAGCCTATCCGACAGGTGTCCCTCGGCCTTGTTCCCCAGTTTCCCTGCCTCTGCTCCATCAGCCTCTGCTAGCCTGCAGCTCCTTGTCCGTTTAGGGGTGAGACTAGGGGCGGAAGTCAAGGATGGTTGAAGGATCGGTGATCTCAGCCTGGAGACATTGTGATAAAAGTTGCACGGAGGCCTCCATGGTTTCTTTGTTGCTACTGTGGATGGGCACTGAGGAAGGAAGGGGGTGGTGCTTGGGTAAAAAGACTC
Organism: Erinaceus europaeus; assembly: GCF_950295315.1. Taxonomy (NCBI): domain Eukaryota; kingdom Metazoa; phylum Chordata; class Mammalia; order Eulipotyphla; family Erinaceidae; genus Erinaceus; species Erinaceus europaeus. The sequence continues at coordinate 54,273,218 of NC_080181.1, read as the reverse complement.
TTGTCTATCAGATTAGCAAAACCTGATAAGCCTTGCCCCACTGAAATACGCCTGAGAGACTGACATCTTTTCTTTACTCTGACACTCATTGGCTGTTAGACTTTTTTTTTTTTAAACCAGAGCCCTGCTCAGTTCTGGTGTAAGGTGGTGTTAGGGATTGAACCTAGGACTTTGGAGCCTCAGGCATAAGAGTCTCTTTGCATAACCCTTATGCTTTCTACCCCCAACCCAGCAGCTGTTTGATCTTTTAATTTGCTCCTCTTTCTCACTGGGAAAGTGATTGAACTGAATGCAAGTCCATTCCCAAGTTATTTTTAAAATATTAATTTATGTATCTATTTATTATAAGATAGGGACAGAAACTGAGAGGAGAGGGGGAGATAGAGAGGAAAAGAGAGACAGAGAGAGACACACCTGCAGACCCGCTTCACCACTCAGGAAGCTTTCCCCCTGCAGCTGGGGAGCACTTGTGCATTGTTACATGTGTGCTCAGCCACGTGCACACCAAGCAACGCCCCTCCCCCAGATTATTATATCTTTAAATCTTTATTTATTATTGGATAGAGACAGAAATTGAGAGGAGAGGAGGAGCTAGTTAAAGAGGAAAAGAGACAGAGACACAGGCAGCCCTCCTTCACCACTTCTGAAAGCTTTCCCCCCTGCAGGTGGGGACCAGGGGCTTGAACCTGGGTCCTTGTGCACTGTACCCTGTGTGCTTAAACAAGTGCGCTAGGCCAGCTGTCCCCATGTGATGGAGAGTGTGAAAGCATAGCTGAGCATTTCCTGCTTGTAAAGAGGGTGCACAGTCCTCACTAAATTAGATTCTCCAACCACTTTTTCCCCACCCCCTCCGGGTATAATGGGTATAGTTGTTTCTGCAGTGTCAGCAGTAGCTGACACTTCCTTGGATTCTGCAAAGGTGATTCCGCAGGAAAAAAAAATTTTTTTAATAAAGGAAAAAGGAAAAGAGACAGCTATCGATGAGAAACACTAATTCTTCTAAGGCCAAGAACACACAGGAGTGAGAGTGTGTTGCAAAGATTGTTCAAAGAGATTTCTACCAGCCAGCCCATTGCAAAAATGAGTAATTGATTCCTAGGATTGAAGAAGAGATCCCAGAGATACTTTGGTTTCCTTCTGTCTGCCTTTTGAGAAAGTGAGGCATCCAGATTAAGTGTTTTATGTTGCTGACTCCCAGGAAGCCTGCTGCTACAATTGACCTGCTGAGTTATCTGCCGCTACCCGGGCTCATGCTTAGAGTGGCTTTATCTCCCCTCACCTACCCCAGTCCAGCTCGTCTCATTGTCAAGGAGATTGACACAGGCTGGGGATGGGCTGCCAACAACCTAGAAGACAGGTCTGCACTGGTGATTCCTCTAGAGAAAGGCAGTTCTGCTATGGTGCTTCTTTTTCTTTTCTTTTTTTTTTTTGGCCTCCAGGGTTATTGCTGGGCTCGGTGCCTGCACCGTGAATCCACTGCTCCTGGAGGCTATTTCCCCCCCTTTTTTTGTTGCCCTTGTTATTCCATCGTTGTTGTGGTTATTATTATTATTGTTGTTGTTATTGATGTCGTTGTTGTATAGGACAGAGAGAAATGGAGAGAGGAGGGGAAGACAGAGAGGGAGAGAGAAAGACAGACATCTGCAGACCTGCTTTACTGCCTGTGAAGCGAATCCCCTGCAGGTGGGGAGCTGGGGGGGCGCATGAACCAGGATCCTTGCACCCGTCCTTGTGCTTTGAGCCACATGCGCTTAACCCACTGTGCCACTGCCTGACCCCAGGTGCTTATTTCCAAAATGTGAATACCTCCTAAGACAACTGATAGAAGAAAAGAAGAAGAAGGAGAAGGAGAAGGAGAAAGGAGGAAGGAGGAAGGAGGAAGGAGGAAGGAGGAAGGAAGAAGGAAGAAGGAGGAGGAGAAGAAAGAAAAAGGAGAAGGAGAAGAAGAAGGAGGAGGAGGAGAAGAAGAAAGAAGAAGAAGAAAGAGAAGAAGGAAGAAGGAAGAAGGAGGAGAAGAAGAAAGAAGACGAAGGAGGAGGAGAAGAAGGAAGAAGGAGAAGGAGAAGAAGAAAGAAGACGAAGGAGGAGGAGGAGAAGAAGAGGAGAAGAAGGAAGAAGGAAGAAGGAAGAAGGAAGAAGGAGAAGGAAGAAGGAGGAGGAGGAGGAGAAGGAGAAGGAGAAGGAGAAGGAGAAGGAGAAGGAGAAGGAGAAGAAGAAGAAGAAGAAGAAGAAGAAGAAGAAGAAGAAGAAGAAGAAGAAGGAAGAAGGAGAATGAGAAGAAGAAGAAGTTAAGCATCTGGGTGGTGGTGCATCTGGTAGTGCTCAAGGGCCCTCCTTGGTTAAAGCCCCGCGTTCTCACAGGCACTGGTGGAAACTTCACAAGTGGTAAAGCAAGTGCTGCAGAGACCTCTCTCTCCATCCCTGTCTGTACTCAGTAAACAGACAAACAAGTTAAGAGTCCAGGGTGTTGGCTGTCCAACTAGCACTCAGGACTCTGCATCTAGGCTGCCCTGCCCTCAGTTCAGTCCTTGAAGCCACATGTGCGAGAAAGGTGCTGTGATATTTCTCAAAAGTATACACATCTTAAAGAGTAGTTTGACCATAAGAGATGTTTTGAATCTGTTTTGTATTAGTGATTTACAAATTTACAAGATAAAAGGGATTTAATTCCACACTGTTCCACCAACAGGATTCTGTGCCCCCTTTCTCTCCACTGAAAACTACGACAGTTCTCCACAGGTCACAGGTGTGGGTTAGCTATCATTTCTATAACTATCTGTCTATCTGTTTTTCTTTCTATCTATCCGTCTGTCTTTTTGTCCTTTTTTTTTCCCCGACGCCCCTGCCTTCTCTTCCTTTCTAAGTCACACCTATACCTACTACCGCTTCTAAGTGTCCTTCCTTGTCTCTTCTTGTTCTTCTTCTCTCTCTGGGTCCTGATGGAGTTGGAGTTCAGAGCTCTCTGTTCATCTCCCCCTAATATTTCTCCTCCTCTGGGACTATGGACCAAAATTCTTTCTGAAGTGCAAAGGTGGAAGGTCTGGTTTCTGTAATTGCTTCTCTGCTGGACATGGGCATTGGCAGGTGGATCTGTACCCCCAGCCTGTCTCTCTCTTTCTCTGGTGTCGCATCTGTTTATCACCTGTGTTCTCACCCATCGATGAACACACACAACTATGATATGCCGCCCGCACAAGAGCATGCAAAATGTCTATTTTATTTTAGGTGTTTTCTAAGGGGCCCATGACTTTGGTGATTTTTTTACTTGAGTCTGGTAGCTAACATGCAGGTGGACTAAAACTATTGTCTGGGGAGATGATGTCAGAGTTGAGAATATGGCTAGAAAGATGGATTGGGGCAGAGAGTAGTGTCCAAATATAAGGGAAGTATATAAATACTGTGAACTATAAAGCCTATAGAGCTGACCTCAGTCCATGTGTGTTCATATTGAGCACAAGAGTCTGTGTGACCTCTGAGGCCCTGTCAGTCTCAGCTCCCAGTCCATGGTCACAGCTGGGGACATTCTAGTCTGCACTCATTTCAGAACCACTCAGTCTTCCTCCAGTGGCAAGAGTAGTCTGACCCAGCCTCCCTTTGAAGAGAGTTGTAGTCCCTGCCATTGCTGCTCTGCTGTGAGGGCAAGGTCCTGAAGAGGCTCACGAGACTTATGGTGATGGTCCTGATGGCAGTGACCAGTGGTGGTGTAGGGAGGGGTCTATTAGAAGTATAGGTCCATCATATCTGTGTGGGAATCCAAAGATTCCCTGACTAGAGTACCAGAGGATGAGATGGTGTGATATTGACCAAAACTTCATCTGTTCTATTCCCACCTTTGAGCTCCTGTCTATTGAACATTTTGTCCTGCTTTATATCTCACCACCTTTCAGCTACCAAGTTGAAGATGCTACTAGGATTCCATCTAGACTTTCCTGGGCAGATGCCCTCACCAATGTGTCCTGGAACCTCACCTCCCCAGAGCCCTGCCCCACTAGAGAAAGAGAGAAACAGGCTGTGGGTTTGGATCCACCTGCCAATGTCCAAGTCCAGTGAAGAAACAATTAAAGAAGCCAGACCTTCCACCTTCTGTTCCCCATAAAGGATTTTGGTCCATACCCCCAGAGGGATAAAGAATAGGGAAGCTTCCAATGGAGGGGAGGGGACACAGAAGTCTAGTGGTGGGAACTGTGTGGAATTGTACCCCTCTACAATCTTGTTAATCATTTTTAAATCACTGATAATTTTTTAAAAGAATATTCCTAATGAACCTCTGAGTCATTATATTGAAAACTCATTTATATTGAAAACTCCTTTCACCTTGGTCACAAGCTACACCCTTTCTCACATGATGTTCAACCCTCTGTTCTCCTTCAGGTCCTCCACTCTCCTCATATTACAGGAATACATATTGCAGTCCTTCTGACGCCCAGCTCCAGATGCAAGGCCCAGCTGTTTTTCAAGGTAAAGTGCCATGCTTGTTATATTTTCAGTAGCATTTCCATTTTTGCTAAGCATGTCAATATTTAAAACTGCACTACCATCTTTATGAGATGCCTACCATTTTGTCTGTGTCTCTGTCAAGCTTTGAAGTATTTTGCCCTTGGTGCCTGTGGGTTTCATTACACATTTTTTTTATAGCGTGATGTATTCATATCTTATTCTTACTGTAAGCCATCACCTCCAACACCAGCACATAAAGCAATACAATTTGATTACCCGACGCTGTCTCTGTGAATTAGATGACATGCATGGCATGAACTAGCTCTCTCCTCTTGTAGAGCTTCCTGTAGCCAGACATCAAAGATTTGGTCAAGTTGGACTCTGGTCTGGACTTTCTTAGAAGAAAAACGAGTCCTAGATCCCTTTATGTTGTGGAAAGGAGATTGTAGAACCCAGCTTCCTACTTCCTTCATGGTGATGTGTCAGGGGGTGCTCTCTGACCCTAACAACATCCCACCTTCCTCAGAGCCTTCCATTTTCTGTTCTTTTTATTAGTGATTTAATGCTGATTTACAAAACCACAAGATAACAGGAGTACAACTCCACACTGTCCCCACTACCAGCGTTCTAGATCCCCAGTCCCTCTATTGGAAGCTACAGCTGTTCTCCAGTGGTTGCAGATATGGGTTAGCTATTACTTCTATAACTCTCTGTCTTTGTATAGATTTGCCCATCTTTTAATGTTCCAACTTCTCTCCCTTTCCAGATCACACATACACCTGTTCACCTATTCCTACATCCAAATCCAAATCCCCTTCTTTCCCTGTTCTCCTCTTCTTTCTCTTGGTCCTCATATGGATTAAAATTGTTATTTTGGGAGTGCAGAAGGTGCAAGGTCTGGCTTCCGTAAATGCTTCTCTGCTGGTCATGGGCATTGACAGGTGGATCCACACCCCCAGCCTGTTTCTGTCTTCCCTTAGTGGGGCAGGGCTCTGGGGAGGTGGGGTTCCAGCACACATCGGTGAGGTCGTCTGCCCTGGTGTCACGGTAGCGTCTGTAACTTGGTGACTCCTTCCAGCAGTGGTGCATGCAATTCTTCTTTGCTTTATACCCCTTTTACTACCCATGTGCAGTAAGTCCTGACTTCTTCTTCTGTCCCGAGCCAGCAGAGAACTACAATGAGGGTTGTATAAGTACTTGCGATCTTCTGTTTAAAGTCAATGGGCAAGCAAACTTCATTTCATCTTCAGAATATCTTTTCGCAGGTAACAGGACTTATCCATATCAAAGTGAAGGTCATATGGGACAAACTCTTGCTACCTATTCAGAGATTTTTAAGAACACATATGTCAGCACAAGGGCCCGAGTAAGGATCTGGGTTCGAGCCCCCTACTCCCTACCTGCCGGGGGGGGGGGTCACTTCACAGGCAGTGAAGCAGGTCTGCAGGTGTCCATCTTTCTCTCCCCCTCTCTGTCTTCCCCTCCTCTCTCCATTTCTCTCTGTCCTATCCAACAACAACAACAACAATAAAGGCAAAAAATGGGAAAAAAGAGCCTCTAGGAGCAGTGGATTCATAGTGCAGGCACTGAGCCCCAGCAATAACTCTGGAGGCAATATATATATACATCATGGTGTATGTGAACCCCCCTGCAGGTGGGGAGCTGGGGGCTCGAACCGGGATCCTTACACCGGTCGGTCCTTGCGCTTTGTATTATGTGCACTTAACCTGGCATGCCACCACCCAGCCCCTAGTGTCTCTCTTTCTCTCTCTCTCTCTCTCTATCCCCCCTTTCCCTCTCTGTTTCTCTCATTCCTCTCCAAAAAAATGGACAGGTATATGTGAATCCCTGTATGTGTAATTTTTATTTCTTTTAATTATTTGTTCATTGAATAGATATATAGAAATCAAGAGGGGAGGGAGGGATAAAGAGATAGAGAGGGAGAGAGACACCTGCAGCACTGCTTCCCTGCTCATGAAGCTTCCTCCCTGCAGGTGGGGACCTGGGGGAATGAACCAGGATCCTTGTGCAGTAGTGGGTGTGCTCAACCAGGAGCACCACTGCCTGCCCAAGCTTCAGGGCTCTTTCTCCTACACCTATTCATGTTGGGATTCCATAGACTTGCAATTTGGGAATTCACTTTTTAAAAATTTATTTCCCCTTTTGTTGCCCTTATTTTTCATTGTTGTTGTAGTTATTATGTTGTTGTTGATGTCGTCTGTTGTTGGATAGGGCAGAGAGAAATGGAGAGAGGAGGGGAAGACAGAGAGGGGGAGAGAAAGACAGACACCTGCAGACCTGCTTCACCACCTGTGAAGCGACCCCCCTGCAGGTGGGGAGCTGGGGGCTCGAATCGGGATCCTTACACCGGTCGGTCCTTGCGCTTTGTATTATGTGCACTTAACCTGGCATGGCACCACCCAGCCCCTAGTGTCTATCTTTCTCTCTCTCTCTCTCTCTCTCTCTCTCTCTCTCTCTATCCCCCCTTTCCCTCTCTGTTTCTCTCAGTCCTCTCCCAAAAAAATGGAAAAATATGGCCTTGAGGAGCAGTGGATTTGTAATGCTAGTACTGAGCCCTGTCAATAACACTGGAGACAGAAAGAGGCCTCTCCCTGCAGGTAGGGAGCCAGGGCCTTGAAGCTGGATCCTTGCAGGGGTCCTTGTATTTAGTACTATGTGTGCTTAATTGGGTGCATCACAGCCTACGCCCCCTCCCTCTCTTTAAAAAGATTATTATATTTATTGGATAGAGACAGCCAGACATTGAGAAGGAAGGGGTGATAGAGAGGGAGAGAGACAGAGAGACACCTGCAGCTCTGCTTCACCACTCACAAAGCTTTCCCCCTACAGGTGGGGACCAGGGGCTTGAACCTGTGTCCTTGCACATTGTAACATGTCCCGTGAACTCAGTCAGGTGGGTCACCACCCATATCCTGTCTCTGTCCCTCTCTATTTCCCCACTTCCCTCTTGATTTCCCCCTGTCTGCATCCAAATAAATAATTGAATATATATATATATATATATATATATATATATATGTGTGTGTGTGTGTGTGTGTGTGTGTGTGTGTGTATGCATATATGTGTTCAGAGGAAATGACTTGGATAAAATTCAGTTAGAAAGTGCAAGGGGATGATGGGGTTTGACTAAGCAAAATTCTGGGGAGTGTTTTGCTGCAAATGAACAATATTCTAACTAGTGGGTCTATTACCTTGGGGCGATCCGAGCAGAGGCATGAGGGGGCACGGGGCTCTGCATTTCTGTGGGATCTTCTGGTTGTACTTGCTGACTGCGGAGAATTAGAACAGCCATCTCTTTCTTGACTGCCATTTCGCAAAGACCCGCAAGCAGGGAGGGACACAGATACATGGAGTCGGCTGACCAAGCCACAGGTTGCCAGCCCCGTCTCTTTCCACCTTTGTCATTGGCTCTGACCCCACAAACGCAGTGATACAATACCATTACTGGGTTGGACAGAGCATTTGGCCTCTCCCCAGAGTCCTCCGAGGATGAACTAGTTGCCAGGTACCACTCTGAATCAGGCCATATCAGGACTGCCTCCTCGGCCAAGAAACGGAGATTAGACAAAACAGAAAAGGTGAATACCAGCATTGCACAGTGACTTCTGCAATGTCCCTTCTGGTCAGGCTCAGAGGTTGAGGCTGGCCTCACGTACTCATCAGAACAACGGACTTCAGCCATTCTGTAAATAAAAAATAGAAGGTCAGTGTCCCTGTTCTCGGTCAGTGCTGGACACCTCCAGCCGCCTTGACTGTTTAGTTCTCTGAGCAAGACACTGAAGTCTGTTCTCTTAGCCTCCATTGGTAGAGGAGGGTATTCGGCTGGTGGTGATTGCATCTCCCTTTTTTTTTTGTATTAGTGATTTGATATTGATTTACAAGATAGCACGGGTATAATTCCACTCCTTTCCCACTACCAGAGTCCTGTGTCCCCCATTCCTCCCATTGGAAGCTGCAGTGGTTCCCCCAAGATCGTCGATAAGGGTTGACTATTATTTCTAGAACTCTCTACCCATAACTATATATATTTGCAGGAGTCAGGCTGTAGTGCAGCGGGTTAAGCGCAGGTGGCACAAAGCACAAGGACCGGCATTAGGATCCCAGTTTGAGCTCCCGGCTCCCCACCTGCAGGGGAGTCGCTTCACAGGCGGTGAAGCAGGTCTGCAGGTGTCTGTCTTTCTCTTCCCCTCTCTGTCTTCCCCTCCTCTCTCCACTTCTCTCTGTCCTATCCAACAACCATGACAGTAATAATAACTACAATGATAAAAAGGGCAACAAAAGGGAATAAATAAATATTTTTTAAAAAACTATATGTATATATATATATATATATATTTGCCCATTTTCCCCTATGGTCCTGCCTTCTCTTCCTTTCTAAGTCACACCTGCACTGATTACTACTTCTGAATGTGCTTCATTTTTCCTCTTCTCTCTCCAGGTCCTGATGGAGTTGGAATTCAGAGCCCTCTGGTCATCTTCCCCTAACATTTCTCCCCCTCTAGAAGTATGAACCAAAATTCTTTTTGGAGTGCAGAGATGGGAGTTCTAGCTTTCTGTAATTGCTTCTCTGCTGGACATGGGCATTGGCAGGCGTTTTTTGTTTTGTTTGTTTGTTTGTTTTTGTCTTGTCCATGGTCCTAGCTCTAGAGAATTTGAATGCAGGTCTGCCTGATGCCCAGGTCTGGTTTTGTTTGCTCTGTGCTCAAGTCTGAGCAAGGCCAGGCACTGGGCTTGTCAGGGCGGGGAGCTGTGTGGCGGGGTCCACCCTCTGTCTAATCTGTATCCCCTGCAGCTTCCCTAGGCACAGCCTTGCACCCTGGGCCAAGCGCTGGGCCTGGGCGGCCAGGAGTGTTCCCCACTATTCCCCACTGAGCAGAGCAGGGTTTGAGCAGATGACCAGTACACTCCTGGGCCACAGCTGACTGTACAACAGGGCTCCTTTCTCCACTGAGCTTTGCCAATCTGGATGCCAGGCCCTGCCATCTGCAGCCCTGTGGCCCTTCAGCTCTGTGCTGGTTAACTCTCCACAGAGCCATTTGGAACAGGAGCCAGAGGGAGGACGGGGGGCACTCCGGTTACAAGGCTGGTCTCCACCTGTCTGTGTCCATCCCAACAGGGAGATGATCTGACAAGGCAAATTGGAGGTGATGCAGACTCACCCCCACTGCGGGTTTCCACAGAGAAGGCAGATAGAGAGAACGCTAGTCCTTGGTGAGGTCCAAGCCAAGGGGTCAGTGAAATCCTCTGGCTCCATTTTACTTCTCAAATTGAAAAGCTAATCCCCAGCTTCTCCGCCCTGGCTCAGTCAGCAGGCCTCTCTCTTGGCACGTGGCCCCCTCTGACCTGGGAGGACCTTCTTGCAAATCCCCTATTATTAGCATTGATCTGGGCTGATCCAGGCTCCGTCTTTGTCATTAATTTCCAGGGTCTTAGACAGCAGTCCCTAAGAACACAATCCATCCAGGACCTGGGGAGGGGAAGTCAGGGAACACCAGGGATCTTTAGACATGCGACGCAGTCACTGGAGATCTTAGAAGGTGATGTCTCTGGCTTTTTCCTGAAATGATCCTTGTTGAAATATATTGTTTGGGGCGGGGGCAGGCAAGTGGCACATTGGGTTAAACACACATAGTAGGAAGCACATGGACCCCTGCAAGGATCCTGGTTCAAGCCCCCAGCTCCCCACTTCCAGGGGGGTCATTTCATGGGCAGAGAAGCAGGTAAGCAGGTGTCTGTCTTTCTCTCCCCCTCTCTGTCTTCCTCTCCTCTCTCCATTTCTCTCTGTCCTATCTAAAAAAAATCTTAAAAATGGCCACAGGAACCAGTGGATTAGTAGTGCAGGCACCAAGTCCCAGTGATAACCCTGGAGGCAAAAATAAATAAATCATAAAATATTGTATTTATTTTTATTGGGTAGAGACAGAAATGAATTGAGAGAGGGAGATAGAGAGGGAGAAAGGCAGACACCGGCACCACTACTTCACCCTCCTGAAGCTTCCTTTCTGCAGGTGGGGGTGGGGTGGGGCTTGAACCCAGGAACTTGTACATGGGAACATGCATCCTACTCCTAGGCCCGCTCAAGGGCCACTTCTCTGCTCATTCTCCCCCTCAGCTTTCTCTAGTCTCCATCTGGACACAGATTTCCTAGGACAAGTCCTGTCCTACCTTATCCACGTTACATTTGTCGTCTTTTATTTTTTTAATTTTTAAAAAGAAATACGTTTCTTTTTTCTTGTATTTATTTTGGATAGAGACAGAGAGAAACTGAGAGGGGCGGGGAGGGGAGGTAGAGAGGGAGAGAGCACTACTTTGCCACTAAAAAAAAAAAAAAGCTTCCCCCTGCAAGTGGGGATGGGGGTGGAGTTTGAACTCAGATCCTTGCACCTGGCAGCATGTGCACTCAACTGGATGTGACACTGCCTTCCAACCAAATGGTTCCTTTTTGTTTTTATTAGTGATTTACAAAATTACAAAATAACAGGATACAGATCCACACCATTCCCACCACCAGGGTGCTGTGTCCCCATTCCCTCCATTGGAACCTGCAGTGTTCTTCCAAGGTCATGGAGATGGGTTGACTATTATTTCTATAACTATCTGTGCATATATATGTTCACCCATCGTCTCTGGGGTCCTGCCTTCTCTTCCATTTTAAGTCATACCTACACTTATCGCTCATTCTGATGTCTTTCCGTTTTTCATCTTCTCTCTCTGGGTCCTGATGGAGTTGGAGTTCAGAGCCCTCTGGTCATCCTCCCCCTAACATTTCTCCCCCTCTGGGAGTATGATTCTGTGGGTCTGATGTGTGTTTGAGCATGGATGGCTGACCCCCCGGAAGTCTCCCCTTGGCATGCCAGCCTTGTGGTCCAGCGAGATATATCCAGAGCATGCGGGAGAATTCCAGTCTCACCCATCACCCCACCCCTCCTCCCTCTGGTGGGCTTCGCCTTCCTTATATTTCTATTTCCCCGTTCCTGCATCACCATCCACACCTTCTCGTTGCCTTTCTTTCTTTCTTTTTTAATATTTATTTTATTTATTTATTCCCTTTTGTTGCCCTTGTTGTTTTATTGTTATAGTTATTATTGTTGTTGTCGTTGTTGGATAGGACAGAGAGAAATGGAGAGAGGACAGGAAGACAGAGAGGGGGAGAGAAAGATAGACACCTGCAGACCTGCTTCACCGCCTGTGAAGCGACTCCTCTGCAGGTGGGGAGCCGGGATTCGAACCGGGATCCTTATGCCGGTCCTTGTGCTTTGCGCCACCTGCGCTTAACCCGCTGCACTACAGCCCGACTCCCGTTGCCTTGCTTTCTTTTCCCTTATAAGGAGATATTGGTCTCACTGGCCAGCTGGCTACTTCCCCTGCACAGATACCCCTTTATAAACTTGTAACTGTGACAATAAAAGGTTCCATCCTCGCCATAGTACCCTGAGGAGGTTTGTCGTACCATCCGCCGTCACGGTACACTGGAAGACCCCTCAGCGAACTCATCTCTGCCTCTGCTGGCCCCGCAATTCTCTGCTCTCCGTCTGTCTCCTGATGGCCAACAGGCCAGACGGAGAAGTGGGAGCCGGGCTGGCTCATTCCCCTCAAGGAACCCGACATGGGGAGCAGAAGGTGGGAAGTCTGGCCTCTGAAATTGCGTCTCTGCTGGACATGGGCGTTGGCAGGTGGATCTACACCCCCAACCTGTTTCTCTCTTTCCCTAGTCGGGCAGGGCTCTGGGGAGCGGAGATTCCAGGACACATTGGTGAGGTTGTCTGCCCTGGGAGGTCAGGACGGAATCATAGTAGCCTCAGCAACTTGGCGGCTAAAAGGCCGTAAGACACAAAGCAGGACAAAATGTTTACTAAATAGGAAGCAGAATATAGGAATAGAGCTTGTGAAAATAAGGACTTTAGTGTAACTAAAGGATTCTTAACGGCAGCTGCTAGTGCTAGAGCTTATCAACCTGTTGGCTTGACCTGCGGTGACCCTTCCTCCGTGAGGATGCCAGAAATGTCACCGTGGGCTGCAGAGATGTCCATGCAAAGGCTGACATGCCATGGTGGTGGCTGCTGTCCCCGTGTCACTGCTCATGGTTTCCCCTGAGCCCTAGAAGTAAGCAGAGTTAAGATGGTGGCCCTTGACTTTCAGAGTGTCGGAAGATCTGAGATATTTCTCCCCGGTTTTGTGACCCCTGTTCCCCAGTGATAAGTTCAGTCAGCACAGCTGCACTTTAGCTGGTGGGTCAGGCCCAGGGCCCTTCTTTGGCATGAGTTCTGCAGTGTCTCTGTGTGGTGAGAGAGACTTGCCATCTGATTCATTTACTAATTCATTCCTCCTGCCACCACACCGACTGCTGGGCTTGGTGCCTACATGAGGAATCCACTGTTCCTGGCAGCCATTTTCTCTCTCTCTCTCTCTCTCTCTCTCTCTCTTTCTTTCATTTGATAGGACAGAGAGAAATTGAGAAAGGAGGGGAGAGAAAGAGGGAAGGAGAAAAATAGATACCTACAGCCCCTTGCTCCACAACTCAGGAAGCCTCCTCCCAGCAAGGCAGAGTGTGAGTTCAACCAGGCGTGTCCCCACTGGCCCCCGTAGCCTTGCAGTCTTTGCTGACATAAGCACCACTAACTACGACCCATCCAAAACACCCTCCCTTTCCTGTCAGGGGTCTCTCCCACTGCCGCCAATATACCGCCGTTTTGATTGGACTCCATGGGTGGCTGTCCTTGGGGTTCAGCTAAGTGAGCCTGGTTGGTTCACCGGTGGATGTATCTTTGATTGTAGCATTTGGCCTCCCAGACATGTACTCATTAATGCTGCTCCCAGATGAAGTTCTTCACTTTTTAAATTCTAGAAAGACAGAGGAGACAGAGGGAAGAGACAGACACAGAGAGGGGAGACGCCACAGCAGCACTCCACCCTCCATGAAGCTCTCCGGGCACCTCCTGTGTGGTCCTGGAGACAGAGCCAGGGCCATTCCCATGGTAAGGCATGCACTCTACCGTTTCAGTGACCTCTTGTCCCATGTCAACTGAGTTCATGTACCAATGCCTTGTGGTGGCCCCTGAGAGGAGAAATGATCTGTTCTCACATTCTACACTCCATCGGGTTTCTGTATGGATTTTTCTTGACACTGATGTTGGTGCCCTACGGAGACACGCTAGTCAAAAGTTAGCATGACCTGGAGCTACGTGGAGCTATGTGGTTCTCCTGGGCAGTAAGGAAGGGACAGGGGCCCCAGTGTCCAGCAGAGTTGATGGGGCAGCTCTGCCTGTCCTCTGGGGTCACACCAGACCTTTCCTCTGTGGCCACGGGCATGACTAAAGGGTTATTATCACTGGAGCTTGGTGCCAGCACTACAAACCCACTGCTCCTGGAGGCCATTTTTTCCCATTTTATTGGACAGGACAGAGAGAAATTAGTAGTGGAGGGGGAGAGAGTAAAAGAGATACGTGCAGACCTGCTACACCACGTATGACGTGTCCCCCTTGCAGGTGGGGAGCAGGGGTTCAAACCCAGATCCTTGCATGGGTCCTTGTGCTTTGTGCTCTTTGCACTTAGGGTGCATCCCCACTTGGCTCTCTCATTTAAACATTTATGCAGATTTTCAGAACACTATAAAAGCTTGCAATTAAAAGCAAAGCTAAGCTGAAAGCCAGGTATACTTAACTTGTTGTTGTTGTTGTTGTTGTTGTTGTTAGCCTTAATGTGCACTGGCAAGCCAGACCTACATGTATTGAACATTAAGAGGATAGAAATTATGAAGTTATAAATGTATTGACTTTAAGGAATTTAAGTAACTCCATAGACAGGGACAGACCCATAGCCTCAAAAATTGTTGTCACTTCCTCAACAGGCGAATATAAGGGTAAAGGAGTCTTGCCTCAAAAAGGGAAAAAATAGGGAGTCGGGTGGTAGCTCAGCGGGTTAAGCACAGGTGGTGCAAATCACATGGACCGGCATAAGGATCCTGGTTCAAGCCCCCGGCTCCCCACCTGCAGGGCAGTCTCTTCACAGGCGGTGAAGCAGGTCTGCAGGTGTCTGTCTTTCTCTCCCCCCTCTCTGCCTTCCCCTCCTCTCTCCATTTCTCTCTGTCCTATCCAACAACCACAACAATAAAACAACAAGGGAATAACAAAAGGGAATAAGTAAATAAATAAATGAATAAATATTTTTAAAAAAAACCTGTAGGAATGATACTGGATGGTAAAGGAAGTGAAAGAAATGAAGAAGGCAAAAAAGGGAAAAGAGATTCATTATGAGCAGGAAGATTTACGGTTGTTTAATTGTGCATATTATTCAAAACAACCTTTAGATTCAATCTATAATTCAAACTACAGATCTACTACCAAAGAAAACCAGAGAGTGTCATTTCAAGAAATTATTACACTGCTCAGTTGGAAATTACTTCTTGTTGGGTTCCAACTCCTAATACTGTGCGCTAAATTTGAGCATGTTTGCATTGGAGTTCACCATGCAGTGGCCAAAACAAAACAGGGGAGGCACTTTCTTTTTGGTTCGATTTTCCTTTGGCTCGGTTGTCACTGGGGCCTCACCTCTCCAGGTCAACTTAGTTTCAGACAGACGCAGACAGAAACAGAGAGAAAGACAGCGTTGCACAGAGAGCTTCTTTCCATGTGGCGGGTCTTGTACATCACATGCTGAGCGCACTATCCTATGAGCGTCCATGCCCCCAGAATCTGTACTGATGCTATTGAAAGGCTTGTGAGCCCTCAGCTTGGTTAACTTTAGATCTGGGGCGGGGGGGGGGGGGGAGGGAAGGTACAGAGGAGAGGAGGAGAGCCATGCTCCCTCACTGAAGGATTTGCAAACCAATAAACCATCCTCTTCTCTGGGGGAAGTGCACTGGCATCATTTCTACCCACTTGCTGTAAGTGATTGCAATCATTCACTATTTTAAGACCACTGCGCCCAGTGGCCGCTGAGTAGACTGTTTGTTACATTTGGCTAATGGAATTGGCTACATTTATCCAATGCCAAAATGAGAGTCCTGTGTTGGTGGAAACCTCCTTGTCAACTGGCTCTTTGAAGCGTTCCCAGCCAGACTGCCTTACAACAGGCTGAAACATTTCACAAATTTCACAGCTTTTAGGAGCTTGGGAGGGAAACAGCAATGAACAAAGTAGAGAGAAAGCAGCTTAGAAACCCGCCCACCCCACCCCTTTTCCCATGTTGAATCCACTCAGCGTCAAGTTCAGAAAGAGAGAGAGATTTCCCGAGGTGGGGGTGGGGGGAGTGTGAGTGATGGCTCCCCCCCACCCCCATGCTGTCTACAGGGATTGGTGGTTGCCATGGCAACAGAAAGATGCTCCAGCTCCCTGGGAACACAGAGAAACAGAGGGCTTCTAAGGCTCTGAGTCATTGTGGGTGTCCCTGTCCTCTCTGGGCTGAGCGTCCCAGAGATCAAGCTTCTCAGGGCTGGTTCTGGGATTCCCAGGAAATCTTGAAAGGTCCCAGACAAGCAAAATCTCAGCTCCCGGCCTCAGACCTACAGGCTCCAACCCCAGCAACCTGTGCTTTAGCAAGCCCGTTCCTGTTACTCTGATACCCTCTGAGGGATGGAGGAGACCACTGCCTTTCTGTGTACAGCACTCTATGATCAGGCCAGTCCAGTGTGAACTAGTCCTGCAGAGCCCTTTGGTTTTTTAAAAAATATTTTTTATTATCTTTATTTATTAGATAGAGAAAGCCAGGAATCAAGAGGGAAGGGGGCTATAGAGAGGGAGAGAGACAGAGAGACACCTGCAGCCCTGCTTCATCACTTGCAAAGGTTTCCCCTTGCAGGTGGGGACTGGAGGCTCGAACCTGGGTCCTTGTGCATTGTAAATGTGTGTGCTTAACCAGGTGCACCACCACCGGGCCCTGAGAGCCCTTTGTTAAAATGTCCATTTTATTTATATATGTATTATAAAAATAAGACAACTTAAAATAATTACTCTTATGTACTTAACAGTTTATTTAACATTGATTTAAAGTATAAATTACAGCGGGACAGGCGATGGCACACCCGGTTAGGCACTTATCAGCCTGCACAGGACTCAAGTTCAAGGCCCTGCTCCCCACCTGCCGGGGGGGGGGGTGCGGCGCTTCACAAGTGATGAGACATGTCTGCATGTGTCTCTCTATCTCTCTCCCTCTCCATCTCTACCGATTCTCTCAATGTCTCTCTATCTTAGCAAAGAAAAAAGGAAGAAAGAGAGAAAGAGAGAGAAAAACAAAGCTGCTGGGAGCAGTAGATTCATAGTGCCAGCACTAAGCCCTAGCAGTGGCACTGTGGCAATAAAATAATAGTAATAATAATAATAATAATAATAATACAGCTTAAACATATATGAATTACAGTTTTAAATGTTCCTCCATGATTATATTTATATTTTTATGTGATTAAGAATTGCCAGCTAGAATATGGTTTTGTTTTTCACCAGAGCACTATTCAGTTCTGGCTTGTGGTGATGCGGGGATTGAACTGCAGACCTTGGAGCCTCAAGCATGAAAGTCTTTTGTAGAACCGTTATACTGTCTCCCCGGCACAACAGGTGGAATTGGGTCAGTTAATTCCCAGGAGGCAATGGAAGAGCACCAGTGCCATCCACCTTCTCGTGCTGCTTGTGTGCAGGTCACTCACCCGCTGCTGGGAATCCATGGCAGCTGCCCCAACCTGGTGCCGGACAGAGGTGCTGGCCTTCTGGAGTAGAGAGAGAGTGGGAGTAGGTTTATAGTGCTAGCACCAAGCCCCAGCGATGACCCTGGTGCCAATAGAATGATAATATTATAAAAACAGAGGGTCGGGCTGTAGTGCAGCAGGTTAAGCACACATGGTAAGAAACTCAAGGACGGGCGTAAGGATCCCGGTTTGAGCCCCCGGCTCCCCACCTGCAGGGGAATCACTTCACAAGTGGTGAAGCAGTTCTGCAGGTGTCTGTCTTTCTCTCCCCCTCTCTGTCTTCCCCTCCTCTCTCCATTTCTCTCTGTCCTATCTGGCAACAACAATAATAACCACAACAATGATGAAAACAACGGCAACAAAAAGGAAAATAAATAAATAAATAAAACATTTTTAAAAAATTAAAAACTGACAGTGTGTTCCTGGAAAGAAGCTCAGCTGAGGCGTCCTGTCTGGATAGGACTCTGAGTCCAGTCCTCTCCTGTGGCTCCAGGCTGACTGAGTGGACTCAGATGGTTTAGTGCTCAGCAGGACATCCATTACAGAGCAGAAGCCTGGCGTTTGTTGAATGAATGTTTGTCCGTGGGAAGGAAGGATCTTGAGGGAGGAATGCCTGTCTGCCTTTGCCCTGCCCACTGCCTCTCTCATGTCCCCTCAGTGCCCAGGACCTCACCCTCTCTCTGTCTTCACCCGCTTACCACACCAGGTTCCCTGTGAGACACTTCAGAGGGAGGGAACATCCATCTGCTGTGTGTCCATCTGTCTGTCCCAGAGTCTGGTGCACACTAGGAAGGAAGTCAGTGCGAGTCTCTGAAATCCTGAGGACAGAGGACAACTGTCTTCACATGACACCGGCAGCCTTGAGCTCAGGACTTGGGTCCTCCTGGAGTGACTATTTGTCCAGCTCAGGCTCCTGTCTCACTGACTAAGGTCATTTGAATCCAACTGGGCTTCCAGCCTCCGGTTATTTTGCAACCAGCTCTGGATGGCTGCGTTATCCTCTATCAGTTTGTAAATCAGCTCCAGGAGGTTCATAAATTTTGCATTATGTGTCACAAGAATTTGGCCCTGACTTGAAAACATGGGCTGTCTTGATTAAAACCCAAGCTAGGGTTCCTGCCCAAGCCGTTGGGAGTGTCTTTCTCATAAGGACGGGCTTTGTTCTGTACGATGACGACTTCTTTTAGGTTTTCAGACTTAAGCATTGCTTCTTACGCATGGGTTGTGGCTGTACGGCCTGTTTAACGTGCGAACACAGAGCCAAATGGGAGGTGCAGGTCTCGCCATCTGGAGGCAATATTCCTGGGCAGAGGGGGTGAGAGAGGTTAGAGCGGAGGGAAAGCCTTCCCAGCTCTGTGGGACAGTGTCCGCTGAGGCCTGTATACATGCTCTCGGCCATGTTGGAGGGTCTCACTAGCCCCTACCCCTAGGACAGAGCTGTTCTTCAAGCAGGAGGCTTCCTTCTGCCCATGATGACAGTAGACATGACAGAGCAGGGGATGTCAGAGTCCCCACGGGGTCCTGAGCTCTGAAAGGTTTTCTCTCCACAGATAACAAGCCCAATAAGCAGGACGGGCCTGGGGAAGCCAGCCTGGCTGAGGGGCCCTGGAGGGAATGGATGGGGGGGCACCCTCCCTCTCCTGTGGGTGGCTCTGGGGACCGCCTCTCAGAATGTCCTCTCCATCAGTGTGTCTGGGGACACAGAGGTCTACAGGGGAGCTGAGATGGACAGGCTCTGCCCACACGGTGGGGGTGAAGAGAAGCATTTAGAAAGGGTTGCTTGTTACTTAGCGTGACTGGGGCTGGTGACTTGGGCTAGCGGTAACGCTGGAATGAAATGAGGGCTAGGCAGATAGAGCGCATGCCTTCCATGCCTGAGGTCCTGGGTTTGCTTCTCCCGGGCACCACATGAGAACACCATGGGCACCACCCTGGGGGATCCCAAGGGGTGGGGGGCAGTGCTTTTGGTCTCTCTCTTTCTCTCTCTCTCTATGTCTCTAAAAATATGGAATAACTCTGAAGAGATGGTTTCACCAGGTCAGGCAGATGCTGGCCCAAAGTCAAGCTCCAGCATCACATGGGAGGTGCTACCAGAGAAAGCTCTCCAGTACTGTGGTGCCTCCTCTCTCTCTCTCTCTCTCTCTCTCTGTCTCTCTCTCTCTCTCTCTCTCTCTCTGTCTCCTGTCTGCATGAAAATATGCTCAAAGGCATGACAGTGGAGGAGGACTGTGAGTGGTGTGCTGACACCTGTCATGGGAAGACACGAAACCATAGCCGTATAACAACAACTGTCATGGGAATTATCAGCACCCCCCTCAAGAGAGCAGGGAGAGAGAGCAAGAAAATGAAGCAGCAGAAGTGTGAGGTTTTGATCCCAGAATCAAGAAGACAGGGAGATGGAGGAGGAGGGGAGGAGCAGGACCAGAAGAAGAACTGCTTCTAATACAGTTGGGTGGGTGTTGTCTGTGTGTGAGGCCTGGACCCCTCCCTGAACTGCAAAAATAAAATGAGCTGAAAAAGGGAGCAGGAGTTGTCTGTACAGAGAAGGCGCACACGCGCGCGCACGCACGCACGCACGCACGCTCACACTTCAAACCACCCCCTTTCTTTCTGCTAGCGTTTTCAGAATGATTTGTGATAGACATGATTTGTAACTAAGGAAGCTTTTTCTTTCCTTTTTAATAATACATTTATCAGGGGTCAAGCTAGTTGAGCACGTACTTAAACACGTTCAAGGACCTGGCCTCAAGCCTCCTCCCCACCTGCAGGGAGAAAGCTTTGCATGTGGTGAAACAAGACTGTAAGACTCTCTCTCTCTCTCTCTCTCTCTCTCTCTCTCTCTCTCTCTCTCTCCATATATATATATATATATATATATCCTCTTTCCCTCCCCTCTTGATTTCTCTGTCTCTATCCAATAAATACAGATGTGAAAATAGATATTTTTTCTCTGTTAGGGAGACCCTTTTGTCTATCTATTTGTCTGTCTGTCTATATATCTTAGAGACCCTTTTATATATCTTAGAGAGAGACCTTTCACTGGTCTCCTCTTGCCCTACATCCTTTCTCCCTTTATTTCTTTCCTTCCGTCCTTCCTTTCTTTTTTTCTCCCCCCCCCCCCACCCCAGAGCCCTGGTCCTCTCTGGTTTGTGGAAGTGCAGGGGGTTGAACCTGGGGCTTTGGAGCTTCAGGTATCAGAGTCTGTTGGTGTAGCCATTATGCTGTCTCCCTCACCTTGGCTTTATTTTCGCTGTATTTAATATGCTCTGTTTTATAATTGATGTATTGATTTATTGTGTATTGTCATCACTGGGGCTCAGTGCTGACACTGTGAATCCACTGCTCCTTGTGTCCATTTTTTTTTCTTTTTGACTTTTTTTTTTTTCTTTTACCAGAGCACTGTTCAACTCAGGTTTATGGTGGTGTAGCGGATTGAACCTGGGACTTTGGAGCCTCAGAAATGAGAATCTCTGTGTATAACCATTATGCTATCTATCCCTTCCCACTTTCTTTCTTTCTATTTAATTTAACAGGACAGAGAGAAGTTGAGAGGGAAGGGGGAGAGAGACAGACAGAGAGAGAGATTGAGAGAAATGGACACCTGCAGCCCTGCTTCACCGGTCTGGAGTCATCCTCTCCGCAGGCGGGGAGCAGAGACTCGAACCTGGGTCCTGGTGCATGGTAATGTGTGTGCTTAACCCCATGTGCCACCATCCACCCCCACCCCCCACTTCTATTTTTCCACTGTCATCACCTTTGACTCCAGGTTTCCTTGGAAGTCCTTACTCTCCGAATTTTCTTCTTCTCTTCATGATGTTTAATTAAATGAATCTCGTCGATTTCTCTCTGTGAGTCGTCTGTATTCAATCCTCCTCGGTGTGGTGACATGTGGAGTGGCAGTCTACATGCTTCAACGTTCTGTGTCGGGGACAAAGGGAGGTGTGGCCTCCTGCTGTTGGATGCACTGCTGAACTGGGTGCTCTGTTAGGTAAATCTGGTGTCTCCGCCTTACTGAATTATCCGCCTGCCATTCTCATCATTAGTGAGATGAGGGTACAGAAACCTTGGACTATAAATTATTGATTTGTCTATTTCTCCTTGCGGTTCTAGAGACAAGATGATTTTATGTTCCCCTGATGAATTATTACCTCACCATCACCAATAACCTTGACCACCACAGGGCTCTTTGCTATGGAGTCTACCTGGGTATATTAGTAGACACATCCCCAATTTCCTAATGGTTTTGTTTTAGCCTACTTGTGTCTTTTTACAGTTTTTTTTAAATTGTTAATGAAATATTTTTGGTATACCTTTATTTTTATTTATTTTTATTTTTATCTTTCCCTCCCCTTCTCAATTTCTCTGCCCTAGCCAGTGAAAAAAAAGAGAGAAAGAAAGAGCAAAGTAAAGGAAGAGAAAAAGAAAAAAAGAAGAAGTATCTTTATTTTTTTTATTGGATAGAGACAACCAGAAACCAAGAAGGAAGGGGTGACAGAGAGGGAGAGAGACAGAGAGACACCTGCAGGCTCTCCTCCCTGTTTATGAAGCTTGTACCCTTGCAGGTGGAGACTGTGGTCTCAAAGCCGGGCCCTTGAGCATGGTGCAGTGTGCATTAAACTAGACGCACCGCCACCCTGCAACACGGGTCATATTTTTCTACACTGTGCTTGATAATATCTCACTGAATGCCTATTGTCAATATTGTTGTTTTAGATGCTGGATATTTTCGTATTCCTCTGATAGTTCTTTAAACTTCTTTTAGAGCACAGATGAATTACTTAGACACACATGATCACTGCAGATCTTGCTGTGAGATTTGGTGGCAGTTGTCTCCAGCAGTTCGGAGCCTAGAGTTAATTACACCCGGCTGCTGAGGCAAGGTCCTTCTGAGCACCTCCTCATGACAAGGTTCTGCGGACAGGGTCTGGGAGCTGGTGCTCTTCCTGGTGCTGGACGGTGTGTGGTTCTGCTTGAGTGATTTCACCCCTCACCTTGGCTAGTTTTTCACAAGCATGTGCTCTTCTGCGCACGTAGGAGACATTCCTTCTACCTATTTGTGGGCTGCGACCTCTGGGCATGACTTACGTCTTTCTTCTCTGGAGCATTTCTGATGATGTGGCATTAATAGGTATTAATAGGGGACTCAGAAAGGAAGTGAAGGAAGGACCATAGAGAAAAAAAAAAAAGGAGGGATAAGAAAAACATGTAGATAGTGAGAGATATAAAGTCAGCCTTTTTTTTTTTATACCAGATCACTGTTCACCTCGTTTATGGTGGTGTGGGAGATTGAACCTGGGACTTTGAAGTCTCAGACATGAGAGTTTCTATGCATAACCATGATAATAACGACCTCTGCCCTTCTTTTTATTCTTTCTTTCTTTCTTTCTTTCTTTCTTTCTTTCTTTCTTTCTTTCTTTCTTTCTAATATTTATTTATTCCCTTGTGTTGCCCTTGTTGTATTGTTGTAGTTATGACTGTTGTTATTGCTGTCGTCGTTGTGGGATAGGACAGAGAGAAATGGAGAGAGGAGGGGAAGACAGAGAGGGGGAGAGAAAGACAGACACCTGCAGACCTGCTTCACTGCCTGTGAAGTGACTCCCCTGCAGGTGGGGAGCCGGGGGCTCGAACCGGGATCCTTACGCCAGTCCTTGCCCTTTTACGCCATGTGTATTTAACCCGCTAAGCTACCACCCGACTCCCTCTTTCTTTCTTCCTTTCTTTCTTCCTTCCTTCCTTCCTTCCTTCTTTCCTTCCTTTCTTCCTTCCTTCCTTCCTTCCTTCCTTTCTTTCTTTCTTTCTTTCTTTCTTTCTTTTACTATCTGCCTCCAGGATTATTTCTGGGTCTCAGTACTGGCGACATTTTTTTTTTATTTGACAGGTCAGAGATCAATTAAGAGAGTAAAGGGAAATAGAGAGGAGTGAGACAGAGAGACACCTGCAGACCTTCTTGGCCATTTGTGAAGCTTTCCTTTTGCAGTGGGGGAGCCAGAGACTTGAACCCAAGTCCTTGCATGAGTTTTCCAATGGAGGGAATGGGGACACAGAACTCTGGTGGTAGGACTGATATGGAATTATACTCCCATGTTATCTGCTAAGCTGGTAAACCAATATTAAATCACCAATCAATAAAGGAAGTTCCCAAGACTTCCTCTTCAGCCTGGATTTGAACCAACCCTGTCTGGAAGTAGCAACTGTTGTAAACCAAATACCTGGACACATTTCCTGGCCTGCAGCTCCTCTGCTCTGGCTGCCCTCAGCTCACCAAGAAGAGGCCAGGGACCTCTTGGCACTGAGGGCCACAACTTTCTCCCTGTGCCCTTCCCCTTCCTCCTCTGGCAAGCTTGGAGGCAGACCTCTTCCCGAGAGAATGGATTCTGCTCCCAGAGCCCGGGGCACCTGAGGGCTTGAGCTGCAGTGGAGGCTGGATTTAGAAATGGAAGGATGGCCCCAATCATGCTTTAAATCAGTGATGGCTCAGTTGGCATGGCAACCCTTCACTCCTGTCCCCAGATTAGGTGATGCTCACTTCACTGCTGTGTGTCACACAGAGGAGGCTTGTGTGTAGCTTGGGTGTTTTTCTCATATATGGTCTTATTTCATTTAAAAAATTTTTTTAAAGATTTTTTAATATTTATTTATTTATTCACTTTTGTTGTCTTACTGTTGTAGTTATTATTGATGTCATTGTTGGATAAGACAGAGAGAAAAACGGAGAGAGATGGGGAAGACAGAGAGGGGGAGAGAAAGATAGACACCTGCAGACCTGCTTCACTGCCTGTGAAGCGACTCCCCTGCAGGTGGGGAGCTGGGGGGGCTCGAACCGGGGTCCTTGCGCTTTGCGCCACCTGCGCTAACCCACTGCTAACCCAACTCCCTCATCTCATTTTTATATTGCCACTGGGATGGTTGTTGGGGCTCCATGCCTGCACAAGGAATCCACCGCCACTCCCAGAGGCTTTTGTTTTTTCCTTTCCCCTTTGTTGTGCTTTCTGTTTAATTTGTTAGGACACGTAGAAATGGATAGCAGAGACGGAGATTGAGAAGGAGAGAGACAGAGAGATACCTTCAGACCTGCATCACTGCTCATGAAGCTTCCCCCCTGCAGGTGGGGGATGGGGCCTCAAACCTGGGTCCTTGCACATTGTAACACGTACACGTAACTGGATACACTGACACCAGCCCCTCTCAAACACAGTCTTAAAGGTCAAGCACACAAGCATGGATGAAAAAGGGAGAGGAGGAGTCAGGGATGGATGAAAAAGGAAGAGGAGGAGTCAGGGATGGATGAGGCAACACTCAGAGCAAGCAGCTCACCAGATCTCAGCAGCCAAGGTGAGGCTGCCCTGAATGTCTCCCCTGGGCGCTCAGGTGTAGGTGCACCTCTGACGCCGGGATTCTCCTATCCAGCATCTGCTGAACATTGACTAAACAGCACCGCAACCACTAAACAGCACTGCAGCCACTAAACAGCACCGCAACCACTAAACAGCACTGTAGCCACTAAACAGCACCGCAGCCACTAAACAGCACCGCAACCACTAAACAGCACCGCAGCCATTAAACAGCACCGCAACCACTAAACAGCACTGCAGCCACTAAACATCACCGCAACCACTATACAGCACCGCAACCACTAAACAGCACCGCAGCCACTAAACAGCACCGCAACCACTAAACAGCACTGCAGCCACTAAACAGCACTGCAGCCACTAAACAGCACCGTAGCCACTAAACAGCACCGCAGCCACTAAACAGCACCGCAGCCACTAAACAGCACCACAGCCATTAAACAGCACCGCAACCACTAAACAGCACCGCAGCCACTAAACAGCACCGCAGCCACTAAACAGCACCGCAGCCACTAAACAGCACCGCAGCCACTAAACAGCACCGCAGCCACTAAACAGCACCGCAGCCACTAAACAGCACTGAGACAACTAAACAGCACTGCAGCCACTAAACAGCACCGCAGCCACTAAACAGCACCGCAGCCACTAAACAGCACCGCAGCCACTAAACAGCACCGCAGCCACTAAACAGCACCGCAGCCACTAAACAGCACCGCAGCCACTAAACAGCACCGCAGCCACTAAACAGCACCGCAGCCACTAAACAGCACTGAGACAACTAAACAGCACTGCAGCCACTAAACAGCACTGCAGCCACTAAACAGCACCGCAGCCACTAAACAGCACCGCAGCCACTAAACAGCACCGCAGCCACTAAACAGCACCGCAGCCACTAAACAGCACCGCAGCCACTAAACTGCATCCACTAAACAGCACTGCATCCACTAAACAACACTGTGACATGGGGCTGCGTCCAGAGGCAGCCTGACAGTGAGGGCCCTAGGCAAACAAGGTTTTGCCCTTCACTGCTTCACACACACACACACACACACACACACACACACACACACACACACACACACACACACCATTTTCTTTAGTGATTTCATATCGATTTATAAAATCATGAGATCACAATAGGGGCATAATGTCATACCACTCGCACCACCAGAGCTCTGTGTTCTTCCTCCCTCCATTGGAAACTTCAGAAGTTCTCCCCAAGGTCACAGATAAGTGCTGACTATTATTTCTGTAACTGTCTGTCTGTCTGTCTATCTATCTTCCAGTTTTTCTATGGTTCTGCCTCCCCTTCATTTGTAAATCACACCTACACCAATAACTACTTCTCAATGTCTTTCCTGTGGTTTCTCTTCTCTCTCTGAATCCTGATGGAATTGGAGATCAGAGCCCTCTGGTCATCTTTCCCTAGTATTTCTCCTCCTCACAAGTATGGACCCACATTCTTTTTAGGGTATAGAAAGTGGAATGCTTGGCTTCTGTAGTTGCTTCTCTGCTGAACATGGGCATTGGAAGGTGGATCCACACCCCCAGCCTGTTTCTACCTTTCCCTAGTGGGGCAGAGCTCTGGGGAGGTGCAGTTCCAGGACATATTGATCAGGTCATCTGCCCGGGGAATCAGGTTGACATCATGGTAGCATCTGCAACTTGGTGACTGAAAGGCAGTATGATATAAAGCCAGACAAAATGTTCAATAAATGGGAGACAAAAATTAGGAATAGAGCAGATGAGAATAGGGATCTTAAGGTGATGAAAAAAAGTTTGAAAGTTTATTTTAGGTATGTTCCTAGAGGCCTATAACCTTATTAACTTTTGCTTGGATTTGGTAGTTAATATGCAGGTAGACCAAAAATACTGTCTGGACAGATAGTGTCAGAGTTGAGACTAGAACTAGAAAGCTGAATTAGGGCAGAGAGTAGTTTCCAAACTTGAAGAGAATATATAAATACCACTAACTGTTTGCCCCATCCATCTGACCCGGGGCCCATGTCTATTCATATTCAGCACAGGAGTCTGGGTCCCTGTCAGTCCCCATGCTCACAGCTGGGGCCCTTGTAGACTGCGCTCATTTCAGAACCAGTCTTCCTCGAGTGGTAGAGTAGGCTGACCCAGTCTGCCTTTGGAGAGTGGGCCAGTCCCTACCATTGCTGCTCTACAGTGAGGGCAAGGGCCTGGAGAGGCCCGCAGAGGACTATGCTGACCTTCCTGATGGCAGTGGGTTTGTTTTCCCCTTTTTCTTTGCATTCAGGAAGACTAGAAGAGTTGAAGCAGCCCCACTACTGCCCTTCCACCTCCAGTGTAGTCGGAAGCACATAACAGAAATTGTTACCCCCACAGGGATATGTGTCCCTTTCCATCCAAAGTTCACCCAAAGATTCTGTGCCCCAGCTTCCTGTCCAGTATGCTAATCACTGGCTTTTGAAATAGAGTTGAAATTAGCATTTCTCCGGGGGAAAAAAAAAAAAACAACGCGTGACATAATTATGCTAAGCCTGATGCTACCCATTTACAATCAAATCATCATTTTGTTTACAAGAAATGTGATTTTCTCCCCCTGATTATTTCTAGTTGTTTTCCTGTTGATTTGACTGCTCTGAAAAGTTCTGTTTTTGACTCGGATGTCTTCTTCCTTAATATTCTGGCTTCCGTCAGTCATTATCCCATGGAGAAATCAGGACAGAGATGGGAAAACAGTGGATGGTAAAGTCACTCTGGTGTTGGTCCTGTGTCTTTTTTTTTCCTGCCTGGGCATTGTCCATACCCAGTGAAGGCTTCCTCAGATGGTCCTGGGCCCATCTTGTAGGGTATACGATTATTATTATTGTTTAAATTTTTTATTCAGGAGATTAGTGGCATACAGTAAATGCAGTTGTTGGTACCTGTGTAAACTTTTTAAGTTTCCTGCAAAATACACTCACCCCCAGCTTAGGTCTTCCTCCACCATAATGTTCTAGGACCTGAACATTCTACCCCCCAGAGTCCTTGACTTTGACCCAATACACCGAAACCCAGTCCATGTTCTGCTTTGTGTTTTCCCCTCTGTTCTGATTATCAGCTTCTATCCATGAGTGAAATCATCCCATATTAATCCTTCTCTCTCTGACTTATCTCACTTAACATGATGCCTTCCAGCTCCAGAAGGTAAAGAAGGTGAAATCACGTGGTTTAACAGTTGAGTAGTATCCTATTGTGCATACATATCACATATTGCTCAGCCACTCATCTGTTGTTGGACACCTTGGTTGCTTCCAGGTTTGGCTTATTGCAGATCATGCTTATGAACATAGGTGAACACAGATCTTTTTGGATGGGTGTGTTTGGTGCCCACAGATTATTACGATCTGACCCACTTGATCCTGATTAACTGGGACCGAGAATCAGAGAGCACTCACAGCCATACAAGCATTTAGCAGCAAAGCAAGGACTAGTGTTGGGTTTCGGGATCTGAAGTTCAGTAGTCTTCACTCCAGGTCATGGTTCAGCCTCTGTGCTGGCTCTGTTACGCTTCCTGGCAGGGCACTGGAGGCTGGAAGCAAAGGAAGCCCACGCTCCGCTCCGCTCCCCTCACTCATGAAGACATCACTCACCCCAAGCACCACTGTCTTTCTCACTATCCTGACTTCCCTGCAGATTGTCCCCAGGTCTTTTCTCCTCTCAAATCTGCTGTCCACACATTGTCCATTGTCAGTGAGATGAGTGGGTGATGAGTGGGTGATGGGCAGTTTGAGAGCTGGAGGCAGGCAAGATGGTAGTCCTCCCCAGCATGCCACCCAGGCATATTCTGGATGGGGAGCTGGGAAAACTGGCTCCTTTGGTCAGTGGGTCCCCCTTGCCTTGACTCACACCTATGCCACCAGCATGATTAGCTGTGACACAGAATTCTCCAACAGGGAACTTTATGGTGGAGTCCTCTAGCCTCATTCCCCAGCAGGGAATTGTAGGTGATGTTGTTGGACCCCACCTTTGTTTTCAGGTAAGGTTTGGACTTGCCTTTCCTTGCCAGCTCTCCAGAAGAGACTCAAGGTCCACTGCATGTTTCCGTTACAGAAGAGACTTAAATCTGTCCTGACCACCATGCTTTGGATTATTCATGAAAGATGAATTGACCAGACTAGACAGTTGAATAAGTTGTGTAGGGTCAGAGATGGAGATTGTTTCAGAGTAGACACTCTGGAAGGAATGGGGTAATTTCAAGTGGCCGGGGAGTTCTGGAGGGCAAGGCAGTGAACCACGGAAACATCCGGGTGCTTCTGTTCATCCCCCCTACAAACACACACACACACACACACACACACACACACACACACACACACAGAGAGAGAGAGAGAGAGAGATCTGTAATCCACACTTTCCAGTCTATCCCTTCTATACTTCTGATCTCCATGTATCAAGTCTCTACAAATGGAGGCCTGCCTCTTACCGCCTACCTGTTTTTGTAGCATTTATTTCCACATGAGTCACCGGCTGCTGTCTATTTGGAGAAGGGCAGGAGTGGTCCCTCGGGGTGTAATGGAAATGATTCCATGGGGGTGTAGAACAGCTCTTGGATCCTGGAGAACACCCTGCTGCTATAGCTACATTATTTTCCCTATGGTACATGACTTTGTCTCTTCCTCCTCTTCCTCCTTCTCCCCTCCCACTCCCCTCCTCCTCCTCCTACTACTACTTTATTAGTGAGTTCACAAGATTATATAACACAGGGATATAATTCTACACCATTCCCACCACCAGAGTTTTGGATCCTCATTTCCTCCATTGGAACCTATAGCTGTTCTCCTAAGGGTGAAGATACAGGTTAACTATTATTTCTATAAGTATCTGTCTATATTTGTCCATTTTTTAAGGTCACATCTTTTCTTTCTTTCTTTGTGCTTTAAGGCACACAGACACCTACTACTACTTCCAAATGTTCCTCCTTTTTTCCTCTTCTCTCTCCTGGTCCTGATCAAGTTGCAGTGCAGAGCCCTCTGGGCATCTTTCCCCTGAAATTTCTTCCACTCTGGGAGTAGGGAGGGACCAGAACTCTTTTGGGGATGCAGAAAGTGGGAGTTCTGGCTTCTGTCATTGCTTCTCCACTGGACATGGGTGTTGGCAGGTGGATCCACACCCCCAGCCTCTCTCTC
Source organism: Erinaceus europaeus (assembly GCF_950295315.1). Lineage (NCBI taxonomy): Eukaryota > Metazoa > Chordata > Mammalia > Eulipotyphla > Erinaceidae > Erinaceus > Erinaceus europaeus. The sequence goes on along the minus strand of NC_080181.1, from coordinate 54,243,594 downwards.
TCTCTCTTTCCCTAGTGGGGTAGGGCTCTGGGGAGGTGAGACTCTAGGACACATTTCTGAGGTCTTCTGCCCAGGGAAGTCAGAGTGGAGTCATAATAGCATCCACATCTCGGTGGCTGAGGTTGTGGATGTCTCAGTTGTAGTTGGTGGATTTTGTTAAGGTCTATAATGGTAGTTATTTGCTGTTTTTCTGAGGGGGAGGGGGATCTGATCTGTTCCCTATTACTCTATGGTCACACCTCCTAGAAGTCTGATTAAATTTTTTTCTTCAACTCTATTTTTTATAAGATAATTGGGGTGTATTTCCACACCACTCCCCCCAGCAAAATCGTGTGCCTTCTCAAGAAAGGCCAAGCCAGTTCTCCAGGTCTTAGAGACAGATTGAGTTACATTTCAAGTCTATGTGTCTCAGCTCTCTCTAGTCCACATATGAGCAAAACCATCCAATAGTTGTCCTTTCCTTCCTTCCCCCTTCCTTCCTTCCTTCCTTCCTTCCTTCCTTCCTTATGAAATGTTTTTAAATGTTGTCTTTATGTCTGGGATGAGAGAACAGAAAAGAGATAGAATTCAAGAAGAAATGGTTGTGAGGAAGACAGATTGAACAGGGGAGCAGAGAAACTCTGTTGGCTTCTAGCAGGAGTCTCTCCTATTCCTGAGCCCCTCCCAGTGATGGAATTACAGTGGGAAGATGAAGACGTGGAGGTAGGATCTTGAACTTGGCATCTGGGGATATCTTTGCTATTGGCTGAGGTTGGTGACACTTCCAAGGGTCACCCCCAACTAACTGGGCAGAGAAGGAGTGGAAACCGCTGTGTGGGGTAGCCTCTTGTAATGTCTGGATGTCTACAATAGCATGTTTAAGGGACAGTCATGCTGAGCAGGTGTTGGTATGCTTCTGGATTCTGCTTGTGATGCCTTCTGATTTTATCATCACATTGGGTTCGCTTGTGTTGCTTGCTACGTGTTCTGTTTGCACGTCCACTGTTGGCTGGGCACCCCCTGCCTCCGGGATACTGCTTTGGTCTCCCCCCTGCCTCTGAGACATTTGGTTTAGTCCTCGCTGGTTCGTACTTCTTTCTTCTCCCAGCCCCCTATAGTACATATTTCCTTGGTTAGCTCAGCCATGAGTCTCTGGTCGTATCTGTCTCCCGCCCGCGAAGCCAGCCAGGCAAAATGACAAGCAGGAAGGGTGGAAGCAAAGTATCTGAGGAGAAATTATTCAGTGAGATGCCTCTAGAAGCTTCGAGGATCAGGGTTTCTAGACAGACAGGAGTGCGCCAGGGCACAGGCCAGGACTTGGCGTGTGGTCTTTGAAGGTCACTTGGGGGTAAGACCAGAGTGTCATCTTCCGCAGGAAGAGAGTTGAGGATGCATGTGGTTACCAGTTAGGAAGGGGGTATTATTTCCCACAAGTCCCCTGCTAACAAGAGTTTTGATTCTATGGGGTAGGTTTATCCCTTTCATGATTAAAAAAAAAAAAAAGAAAGAAAGAAAGATAGAAAGAACACACTGCAGGGCAGTAAATTAGATGCAAAACATCCTCATTAACACAGGCACACTGGTAAGTAATGTGTCTGGGGGAAATTGTCTTATTAATTAATAATTAGAGGCTCAGCTCCATGGAAGCCGGAATCCTGGTTTCATAGACAAAACCTACCCCCATCTTTATTTTCCCCTCCTGTGTGCCAGAGAAAACAGGGACAGAAGGATAAGAATGAGTCTCCTTGAAGTTGTGAGCTCTTCTCCTTTCTAAGCTCTGCTCTGGGGTCTCCTTTCAACAGCTGGGTTTCTCCTTAGTCCCAAGGCAGGGGACCAGCCCCCCTCCCAGCTCAAGGGAACTGTGGACATTGTCTAGTCCAGCTTCTGCCCTATCCAGGGAGGCTCTATGCAGCTTCTCAAATTCATACCTTCGTGATTTCTTTCATTTTATTTTATTTTATTTTTATGATTGGATAGAGACAGAAATTGAGAGGAGTGGGGAAGATGATGAGGGAAAGAGACAGAGAGAGACACCTGCAGCCCTGCTCCACCATTCCTGAAGCTTCGACCCTGCAGGTGGGGGACCAGGGGCTTGAACCCAAGTCCATGTGCACTGCAGTGTGTGTGCTCCACCAGGTGCACCACCGCCCGGCCCCACCTCTGATTTTTAAAAATTTGTATTTATTTATTGGATAGAGACAGCCAGAAATTGAGAAGAAGGGGGAAGGAGAGAGGAAGGAGAGACAGAGAGACCCCTGCAGCCCTGCTTCAGCACTCGCAAAGCTTTCCCCCTGCAGGTGGGGATCAGGGGCTGGAACCCGGGTCCTTGTGCATTATAACAGGTGCACTCAACCAGGTGTGTCACCACCAGGCGCCTCACCTCTGACTTCTTGTGGGCAAATGACCATATGTTTTTCTCCACTGACAGCAGCCAGGATGGTTGCCAGGTCAGCTAATCGAACCCTCACCAGTGGAGGTGTCACATCATAACCTCATAATGGCAACTTGAGTTAAGAGGAGTCAGGCGGTAGGTAGCACAGCGGGTTAAGTGCAGGTGGCACAAAGTGCAAGGACAAGCTTAAGGATCCCGGTTCAAGTCCCTGACTCCCCACCTGCAGGGGAGTCACTTCACTAGTGGTGAAGCAGGTCTGCAGGTGTCTGTCTTTCTCTCCCCCTCTCTGTCTTCCCCTCCTCTCTCCATTTCTCTCTGTCCTAGCCAACATTGACGACATCAACAACAACAATAACTACAGCAACAATGGAAACAAAAAAGGAATAAATAAATATTTTTTAAAAGATTTTTTAAAAAAAGACTTGAGTTAAGACAGAATGTCTGTCTGTCTGTCTGTCTGTCTTTAGCAGCTGTTGTCTATCCATCCGACTATGGTGATTTGCTCAGCACATTTCATGCGCTTCTGTGGAACTCCTGGGTAGGGCTGTTTAATCAAGCCGGGCTGCAGCTGCGGTCCCCCAGCTCTGCTCCCCGAGTCTAGCCTCCACTTCTCCAGCACTCAGTCCGTTCCCACACAGAACACTAGGCTGGTTATCTCGTCACATAACTGCTAGAACATCTAGATCTCAGTTCAACCATGTTTCCTGCAAGTGTGTCATAAGAGAGTCTGTCAAATGAATGTTTGTCTCTGAGATAAAGCAACTCCGCGTACTTTTTGATTTCTCAAGTGAGGAACGAAGGGAAAGAGATGAACAAAGAGAGTATGAATGAAAGTCAGAGCAAGTGAATAAACAGGCAAAGGAACAAAAGCAAGCGAAGGCTGGAACTTCATCTGGCAAAGTTCTCCGTGGTGATGGTGGTGGTGGGGGGGGAATGTCACCGGGCTGCTTGCAGACTCAGTTTCAAGTGCCCTGGAGCTACCAGCATCCGAAGGCAGAGTAGGGCTGGGTGCCATCTGCCTCTCCTGGCATGCTCCATAGGAAGGAGCTGGCCTGTGCTTGCTCTCCTGGTTCTTTGCTTGACCTGCTTCTCAGCTTTCAAGGTCGGCTCTGATCACAGGTCACACGTGCCTAACAGAACACATAAACATGTGTCCTCACTCCTTCTTCCTTCCTTTCTTTTTTCTTTTCTTTTCTCTCTCTCTCTCTCTCTTTTTTTTTTTACCTCCACAGGGGCTCGGTGCCTGCACTATGATTCCACTGCTCCTGCAGACCATTACCCTCCCTTTTTTATGCCCTTGTTGTTGTTGTTATTATTTTTATTGTTGTTGTTGTTAGATAGGACAGTGAGAAATGGAGAGAGGAGGGGAAGACAGAGAGGGGGAGAGAAAGACAGACACCTGCAGACCTGCTTCACCGCCTGTGAAGCGACTCCCCTGCAGGTGGGGAGCCGGGGGCTCGAACCGGGATCCTTACGCCGGTCCTTGCGCTTCGCGCCACGTGCGCTTAACCCGCTGCGCTACCGCCTGGCCCCCTCTCTTCTCTTTCTTTTTATTTCCTCCAGGGTTATCGCTAGGGCTAGTGCTGGCACTATGAATCCACTGATCCTGGCAGCCACTTTATTGGATAGGACGGAGAGAAATCGGGGGGGGGGGGGCAGAGAGGGAGAAAGACAGACACCTGCAGATCTGCTCTGCTTGGCAGCTTGTGAATCTTCTGCCTGCAGGTGGGGAGCCAGGGGCTCACACCCAGATTCTGACTGGTCCTTATGCTCAGGACTGTGTGTGCGGAACCAGGTGCATGAACGCCCGGCCCGCACCCCTGTCTTCACTCTTTCTAAAGTACATCCCGCATAGGACATCTTTTCTTCTTTCTCTCCACACTCACTTCTTCCCTTTCCAGAACTGATAATTATCTGTAAGTATCTTCATGACATGATGAATTCCAATTTGGATTTTATAATGATGACTTGTAATTACAAGTCATTGCAGTTGTTAAATAACAGGCCATAATTATAGAACGATATAGCCATTTAATTATAAATCTTATTTTATAAATTCACTACGGCAATGTATACATTGTTAATTTATTAGATCGTAACTTGCCATGATTGCCTCGACTTCCTTTGACTGGGGCTTTTGCTTTTGCGTGGAATGTGTGCTCTGTGCAAGCAGAGTTCAGTCCCGCTCCGTCTAACCTGTAATCCCCGCGCCTCAAGCAGTCAGTGGGTAAAGGCAAAGAGCTCCCAAGTGGGGACATCAGACATTAATGGTCATCCGTGTGTTTAGTAAGTAGGGCAGTGTTGAGATTCTCGCCCAGGCACTGGGTAGCTGGACTCCTTTGGGCAAAGCGCAGAGGCTCACGGGCTCCCAGGTTGCTCCTCGTGACAATGTGTGGTCCTGCATCCTGGATGTAGCGATGTCCTCTGTCCAGTAGGTATCCTCTCACTGAGCATTGCTCTTCTTCCTCATCAGACACTGTCTCGCTGGCTGGCTGGCCTTAGCCTCCCTCCCTGGCTTCCCAAATGGCGTCTCTCCCCCAGCTACGGGGCATGATCAGGATGCAACCCATCTTGGACTGGCTCCGTGACTCCTCACCCTCCCGTCTTTCAGGGATGTGCTTGCTATTTCCTTACTGAGAACTAGTTTCTTTCTCCTGCAGAAAATCTCTCTGTTTTTCGCTGTGGTGGACCTCTTGAAGTGCTGGCTAAGTCACCCATAGGTCTCCCATGACAAAAGTTGAGTTGCCAGTTAGTGTTATGTCTTGTTGAGGCCCTGTGTCTGGAACACATGGGGGGTTTTGCCTGAGGTCACATTCATACGTTGATCTCAGAGTAGAGCAGTAGCCTTGAGCAACCATTTTCTGTTGTAATTTTTATTGTTATCTTTATTTATATCTTGGATAGAGACAACCAGAAGTCAATAGGGTAGAGGGAGATAGAGAGGGAGCGAGACAGAGAGACATTTACAGCACTGCTTCACCCTGTAATTGCTTCTCCACTGGACATGGATGTTAGCAGGTGGATCCATATGCCACAGCCTCTTTCTATCTTTCCCTCATGAGGCAGGGCTCTGGGGGAGGTGAGATTCAAAAATACATTGGTGAATTTGTCTGCCCAGGGAAGTCAGGTTGGCATCATAGTAACATCTGCAACTTGGTGGCTGAAAGGCAGTAAGAAAAGCAAATTGTTCAATAATCTGGAACCCAAAGGTAGGAATAGAGCAGATGAAACTAAGGGACTTTGTGCAGGAAGAAGCTAAGAAGTCAATTTTAGGTCTGTTCCATGGGGCCCATGACTTTAGTAATTTTTTTTTTATTTTAATTTTTAAAAAATATTTATTTTATTTATTTATTCCCTTTTGTTGCCCTTGTTGTTTTATTGTTGTAGTTATTATTGTTGTTGTCGTTGTTGGATAGGACAGAGAGAAATGGAGAGAGGAGGGGAAGACAGAGAGGAGGAGAGAAAGATAGACACCTGCAGACATGCTTCACCGCCTGTGAAGCGACTCCCCTGCAGGTGGGGAGCCGGGGTTCGAACCAGGATCCTTATGCCGGTCCTTGGTTTTGCGCCACCTGCGCTTAACCCGCTGCGCTACAGCCCGACTCCCCGACTTTAGTAATTTTTGCCTGAGCCCAATATCTGTCATGCAGGTGGACTGAAAGTATTGTCTGGGAAGGTGGTGGCAAGAGTTAGAATAGGACTAGAAAACTGGATTAGGGCATTGTCTGTCAGTGACATTTGTTTAAGACTTTTATTTTAATTATCTTTATTTATTGGATAGACACAGACAGAAATCAAGAGGGAAGGGGGGATAGAGAGGAAGGGAGGCAGAAAGACACCTGCAGCCCTGCTTTACCACTCGTGAAGCTTTCCCCCTGCAGGTGGGGACCAGGGACTCAAACCTGGGTCCTTGCACATTGTAACATATATGCTCAATCAGGTGCGCCACCACCAGGCCCCTGTCTGTGATGTGTAAGAATGTGTGCTCTCTGAGAGCTGGACAGGCCAAGCTATTCTGATGACTCCCGGATGTGACAAAACCCCAGTCGTTGTAAGGCCATAGCCATAGCACTCTCCTACCATCCTGGCCAGTGGTCCAGCACTCTCCGATAAAGGTGCCCTGGCTGTCCCAGAGCATGGTTCCATGGTTCCTCTGCTGCAGGAGAAGCCTTGCCACAGGAGGCCCCAGCTACTAGCCCCCAGGGAGAGCTCCGCTCCCCCTCTGTCTCTCTCTCTCTCTCTCTCTCTCAGAATATAGTAGAATACACATTGAGCAGGGAGGCCTCTCCGCTCTGTTACAGCAGCAGACTGCCATGTGCTCAGTCCCTGAAACTGCACACAGAAAGAAGTAGTGGGGGCAAGTTGCTGGTGGTGCACCTGGTTAAGCACACACAGTGCTATGTGGGAGGACACAAATGCAAAAACCCAGCTTCGAGTCCCCAGCTCCCTACCTGCAGGGGTCCCTTCACAAGTGGTGAAACAGGTCCACAGGTGTCTGTCTTTCTCTTCCCCTCTATATCTCCCCCTCCCCTCTCAATTTCTGTCTGTCCTATCCAATAAAATGGGGAGAAAAATGCCCACCAGGAGCAGTGGATTAGTCGTGCTGGCACTAAGCCCCAGCAACTGGAGGAAAAATAGAAAGGGGGAGGGAAGAAGGAGAGAGATAGAGAAATAAACCCAGGAATCTTACAATAGTCCAATGCATATGTGAGCATAAGTTAAGTCAGTCTCTTCTATGATCATTTTTGTAGTATTTTCTGATGTGTGTTCTATGCCAAATACACTATTAAACACTTTTCCTATATAAACTGCATTATCCATGGCGTTCTGCCTGTTATTTTATTCCCCTTCTTGTCAGATAAATAGATGACCTTTCACAGCAAAGCCAAGACTCAAGATGAGAGCATCCAAAGTTCTTTCTCCTGCAATTTGCGCTCTCCTCTCTCTCTCTCTCTCTCTCTCTCTCTCTCTCTCTCTCTCTCTCTCTCTCTCTCTCTCCTGCTCTCAGAGTGGGCATTGTCAGCTCCGTCTTACTAGTTAGTTATGGTTCAGAGGCTGGAGAGGGCATGGAGGTCCTGTGGGCACTGGTAAGAGGCACAGTGGGAGAGAGGTGCAGGGTTCTTTGGAGGAGAGGATGCAGATTGCAGCAGGTCAGAGTACTGGAGAGTCATGGGTCTGTTTCTCCTCCTGCCATGGCCATCCTGTCCCTGTGTCTTCTGAGAATCTAAAGGCAGCAGCACACTACACCCAGGATTGCTGGGAACATGCTAAGGAATAATCTTGCCTCTTGTATGCTCCGTGGCTGAAGCTCAGTCACCGACTCAAAGACACAGTGGTCAGCAAGTCTGACTGGCAATGCCTCTGGGACATTGCTTTCATCCTAACCTTGCAGTGGTTGACCAGCTGTCTGTCTTCCTAGGGCCTCAGGGCACTGCAGAGACAGAATGAGATATGAAGGCCAGTGCTTTACCCAACAGGCTAACTGGCCACCAACCTATTGATCAACTTGGGCGCAGGTGTCGGAGAGAAAGGATGTGGCAAAAATCACATGGGAAAAATTCTGCTACTTAAAAAGCAATGAAAAAAAGAAAATCTTCTTTCATGTTTGACAGGAAACAACCTCTGGGTCCTGAGGACACAGGTCACCTAGTTAGTTTCCAGAGAACATCAAAGTGAAGTTTAGAGGACAGGCCTTCTGGTCCCCAAGCCAATGCCAGCTCCAGATGCCACAAACATTCACTTTGTTGATAGTCCGGGCTGACAGAAGCTATTAGAATTGGCTTTTTTTTTTAATTTATTTATTTATTATGGGATATGGCCAGAGAGAAATCAGGGAGGAGGGGGAAATAGAGAGGGAGAGAGGCAGAGAGACACCTGCAGCCCTGCTTCACCACTCATGAAGCCTTCCCCCTGCAGGGGACTTGAATCAGATCCTGGTACACTGGAATGTGAGAGCTTCACTAAGAACACCAGTGCCTGGCCCCCAAATTAGCATTTTATACATATCCCAGACTACATCTTTGTCTCCTATTGCAAATCACCTTTCTCAGAATCCCTTTCTCATTTCCTTTTTTTTAAAAAAAATATTTGTTTATGTCTATGAGAGAGAGAGAGAGAGAGAGAGAGAGAGAAAATCACCAATCAGCTTTAGCATAAGATGGTAGCAGGAATTGAGCCTGGGACACCAGTCATGCAGATCCTGTGCCCTTATGCTGAATGATATCCTTGGCCCACCTCTCTCCTCCAGCCTCACCTCCCCATCATTCCCCAGCCCCTCCGTGTTTGCACCTGTGGAGCCATGGTGTCATTGAATCATGGAACCAGGTTCATGCAGCTTGGAGAGAATTCTCTTTATTTATTTATTTATTTATTTATATTTATTTATATTTGTTTGTTTAAGAAAGGAGACATTAACAAAACCACAGGATAGGAGGGGTACAACTCCACACAATTCCCACCACCCAATCTCCATATCCCACCCCCTCCCCTGATAGTTTTCCCATTCTCTATCCCTCTGGGAGCATGGACCCAGGGTCATTGTGGGATGCAGAAGGTGGAAGGTCTGGCTTCTGTAATTGCTTCCCCGCTGAACATGGGCGTTGACTGGTGGGTCCATACTCCCAGCCTGTCTCTCTCTTTCCCTAGTAGGGTGAGTCTTTGGGAAGCGGGGCTCCAGGACACATTGGTGGGATCGTCAGTCCAGAGAAGTCTGGTCAGCATCCTGCTGGCATCCAGAACCTGGTGGCTGAAAAGAGAGTTAACATACAAAGCCAAACAAATTGTTGAGCAATCATGGACCTAAAGGCTGGAATAGTGCAGGTGAAGTGTTGGGGGGACTGCAGACTCTTGTGTACTTTTGCTTTCAGGTATATGTTTTTCTAGTTGAACTCCCACACCAGCTTTCAACTGGGTTTCTGTGATGCATCCACTTCACACAAGAGATGCCCACTGTCCAGGTCAGCACTAGCTGGAAATGGCTTGGCTGGTTTCTCATCTCTGGAAGCCGTCCAGAGATAAATCTTCTCCACTTCTTCTCTGTGGAGAGTACATCCCTGCATTGTGACACGGGACTCTGACGGATGCTGAGAGGAGCAAGTGCCCTCTAGTTTAGGGTGAGATACAGAAGGTTCTACCATGGCCCCTCTCTTGAAGTTAGAAAACTTGAGCACCAGAGAACGGTTCCCAGTAACGTGTCAGTAGGAATTTCATCTTTCCGAAAGGTTTATTTATTGTATTATTTATTTATTTTATTAATGATTTAATATTGATTTATAAAAAATAAGAGAACAGGGGTGCAATTTCCTACTGTTCCCATCATCAGAGTTCTGCGTCCCCATTCCCTCCACTGGAAACTTCAGTGGTTCTCCCAAGGTCACGGATATGGGTTGACTACTTTTTATAAATATAAATTTTATATATATATATATATATGTGTGTGTGTGTGTGTGTGTGTGTGTGTGTGCCTTTTTTTCCCTATGGTCCTGCCTTCACTTCCTTTCTAAGTTACACCTACACCTATTGCTACTTCTGAATGTCCTTTTTTCCCTCTTCTCTCTCTGGGTCCTGATACAATTGGAGTTCAGACCCTTCTGGTCATCTTCCCCTAACATATACTCCTCTGGGAGTATGGACCAAAATTATTTTTGGGGTACAGAAGGTGGAAGGTCTGGCTTCTATAATTTCTTCTTTATAGAGTCTCTTAACATTGGGATTTGAATTTTCTTTCTTTTTATTTTACTTTATTTAATAAGACAGAGAAATTGAAAGAAGGGGAGAGAGATAGAAATAGATAGATACCTGCACCCCTGCTTCGCCAATAGTAAAACATCCTTCCTTACAGATGGGGAGTGGGGAGCTTGAACCTGGGTCCTTATGCGTGATGACTTCATGCTCAACCAAATGTACCACCACCTGGCCCTCTCAAATGTCTTCAGTAGGACAGAGAGAAGTTGAGAGGGGAGGGAAATAGAGACGGGAGGGGGGAGAGAGAGAGAGAGAGAGACCTGCATCCCTGCTCCATCACTCATGAGCTTTCTCCCTGTGAAGGTAGGGAACAGGGGTTTGAATGCTGGTCGTTGAACAGGTCCTTGATCCTGGTACCATAACCATTTAACCAGGTGTGCCACCACCCACCCTCAAGTTTATTTCTAAGTCAAGGAAGTGGTGTCAGCAGGGAATGTGGGTTAATAAGAACTCAAATGCGAAGCAGGATCACGTGACCCCATTCACATCCAGACACTTGCTGGAAAAGGCTGGCTCTGGATCTGAGCCGGAAACACACAGACACACAGACTACAGTCTCCCTGTGCCGAGAAGCCTCCCACAACACCTCTGTTGAGCTCATCCCAAGAAAGGACAGAGCCAGCAAGGTGACAGCCCCTGTCGGCCAAGCCACCAGCAACGCTATGCTCCTTATTCCATGCGGGTTCAGAAAGGAAGAAGAGGCAGAAGAGGCTTCCAGGGACACACCAGGAGCTCAGAGCTCTTTGGGGGCCCCCATCCCTGATGCCAGCTGTCTGCTCCATGCAGAAGAGCTAAAACGATCTGCAGGAGCCCAGTGACAGGCAGCACCATTAAAGAAGTGTCATCCAAGGCTGGGTGGATGTGGGCTCGCGGGAGGGAAGTGAGTGCTCAGAGGGAAAGAGACCCCTCGAGGCGAGGCCCTGTGGCCTCTGCCTCCATCCCACCCAGGCAGCTGACTTCACAGTTTGCTGAGGAACAGCCTTTCCCAGCTCCCAGCATGAACTGTGTTATTTGCAAAGCCCGAGGAGCCTGGTAGCCTTCTGAATGAGGGCATTTTTTTTTGCCAATCAACTGCCTCCAGTTTGGTGCAAGTGGGTCTCAATTCATGCCCCTTCTTGAATTCTCAGCCTCGGTTGACAAGTTCCTTTTCATTTTCTTTCTTTTTTTTTAAAAAAAGTTTGCTTATTCCTTTTGTTGCCCTTGTTTTATTGTTGTGGTTATTATTTATTTATTTATTCCTTTTTTGTTGCCATTGTTGTTGTAGTTATTATTATTGTTGTTGTTGATGTCGTCGATGTTGGATAGGACAGAGAGAAATGGAGAGAGGAGGGGAAGACAGAGAGGGGGAGAGAAAGACAGACACCTGCAGACCTGCTTCACCGCCTGTGAAGTGACTCCCCTGCAGGTGGGGAGCTGGGGGCTCGAACCAGGATCCTTATGAAGGTCCTTGTGCTTTGTGCTATGTGCGCTTAACCCGCTGCGCTACCGCCAGACTCCTGCTCCTTTCCATTTTCACAGATCCTTGGCTTGTGGGACTTTCACAGGAGGCCCAGAGGATCATGATGGCCCCCACACTGTCCCAGGTACCTTCTGTTTTTTTAATATGATTTTTATTTATAGAAAGGAAACACTGACAAGAACCATAGGATAAGAGGATAATTCCCACTACCAGAGCTCCATCTGGATGTATGGACCCAGGGTCATTATGGGGGACAGAAGGTGGAAGGTCTGGCTTCCGTAATTGTTTCCCTGCTGAACAAGGGTGTTGACAGGTCGACCCATACTCCCAGCCTCCCAGAGAGGGAGAGGAACACCTGTAGAGCTCCTTTGCCCCTCACAAAGCTTTCCCCCTACAGGGGGGGGGGAGCAGGGGCTCAAACCTGGGTCCTTGCACATTGTAACGTGTGCATTCAAACAGGTGCACCACCATCCGGCCCCTACCCAGAATTTTTTTTATTAGTGATTTAATATTGATTTACAAAATTAGGAAATAACAGGGGTATAATTCCACACTGTTCCCACCACCAGAGCTCTGTGTCCCCATGTCCTCCACTGGAAACTGCAGTAGTTCTCCCAAGCTCACAGATGTGGGCTGACTCTCTCTATATATCACTATCTATCTAGATCTCTATATTATTTTTACCCAACTTTACTTTTTTTTTATCCATCTTACTTCCGTGGTCCTGCCTTCACTCCCTTTCTATGTCACCCCACACCTACTACTATTTCAGAGTGTCCTTCATTTCTTTCCTCTTCTCTTTCAGATAAAAAAAAAAAAAAAACAGTACCAAGCTTCCTCTGGTGTCTTCCAGATTCACCTCCCTTTCAGTGATGGTATAAAACCAAGATTCCTGGGGGCCAGACAGTGGTGCACCCCGTTGAGTGCACATGTCACAATGCTCAAGGACCTGGGTTCAGGCACCAGTCCCCACCTGCAGTGGGATAGCTTCACAAGAATAAAAGAAAGAGAAAGAAAGAAGCTCCTTCTTTATTTTTCTTTTGTTATCTTTACTTATTTGATAAAGATAGCCAGAAATTGAGAGGAAGGTAGACATAGAGAGGGAGAGAGAGACAGTAAGACACCTGCAGCCCTCCTTCACCACTTGTGGAGCTCTACCCCTGTAGGTGGGGCCTGGGGGCTTGAACCCAGGTCCTTGAGCATTGTGACATGTGCGCTCGACCAGGTGCACCACCATCTGGCCCCCAGGAATCTAGGATTTATACCATCACTGCAAGGGACGCCCATGTTCAGCAGGGAAGCAATGACAGAAGCCAGACCTTCCACCTTCTGCATCCCACAATGACCCTGGATGCATACTCCCAGAGGGTTAAAGAATAGGGAAGCTATCAGGGGAGGGGATGGGATACCGAGTTCTGGTGGCGGGAATTGTGTGGAGTTGTACCTCTCTTATCCTATGGTTTTGTCAGTGTTTCCTTTTTATAAATAAAATTTTATATATATATATATATATATATATATATATATAATAAGTAAACTTAAAAAAACAATATTCCTGGTGACAAACACTTCAAGTCCTTGTGGAATGGGGGTTCAGAGTCTTCTGGGCATCTTCCCCTAATGTTTCTCCCCCTATGGAATAGAAGTCCTTATGGCGTGCAGAAGGTGAGAGTTCTGCCTTATGTCATTGCTTCTCCTCTGGACATGGGCATTGGCAGGTCCGCCCATACCCACATTCTGAAGCAGGCTGGAGCATCAGGTGGGATAGAATTCTGGCAGAGCCAGACCTGCACATCACAAAGAGCAAATGCCGGGTGGTTGGAGCCATTCCTGCTGTTAGGTTCCAAAACCAACAGTTGGCAACCAGTTTCCAGCACTGACAGTAGAGGCCAAGAGGCTTCCATGACCAGCTCCAAAGAGACAGAGCTAAAAAGACAGGAGCCCTTGTGGCCTGGAAGAGGTATATCCTGTTAAGCTAAGTGCAAGGACCACATTAAGAATCCTGACTTGAGGCCCAGGTTCCCCACCTGCAGGGGGGCTCTTCACAGTGGTGAAGCAGGGCTGCAGGTATCTTTCTTTCTCCTTATCTATTTCTTTCTCCCCTCCTCTCTCAATTTCTCTCTGTCCTATCCTATAAAATGTGGGAAATGGCCACCAGGAGCAGAAAGAGGGAGAGAGAAAGTGAGTGAGAGAGAGAGAGAGAGAGAACACCCCTTTCTCCTTCCCAGAGGACCCCTACCTGCACTGTCCATGAGTGAAACCATCCCCTATTCATCCTTACTTTTCTGGCTGATCTCACTTTACAGGATTCCTTCAAGCACCCTGGACTTTCTTAAAGGAAATACTTCTGGGGTTTGCATACCTTTTCATTTCTCTGATTAGCAAACTTTATCACCCGGAAAAGCCACGCAGACCCCACTCTGGCTCTGTCCAGCAACCTGGATAAGGTACCCCCTGCCCTGCCTAGAAGCGTCCAGCAAGAGGCAAGGGGTGTCAGTCCTGTAGACAAGTGCCTTCCAAAGGGGAGGCTCCTTTGGAAACAGGCTTCCTCTGCACCTGCCAGCTGTTTGTTCCCTTTGATTTCCAGCCAGCAGCCCATCTGCAGAAAAGAGAGGGTGAAAAAAGCAGATAGACTTTGACTCCACACATCCACAAGCATGGCCAGGCAAACCAAGGCACAGAAAGGCCTTTGATGAGACAGTTCCTGGGGGCACAGCACCTGGAGCTGCTCCCTTCCCATCCCCTGGTCCCCAGCTCACCACACGGGGCCAGTGGGCTTCAAGGTGAAAGCCCAGGAGAGCAGCCCGTGCCCTCCACACAGGGGTGTGACTGTGGTGGAGGCAGGGGGGTGTGCCAGGGGCTTGGCTGGCAGCACAGCCAGTAATTTTAATTTTTTTTGCAAAGTGTTGCTGAGAAGAGTCAAGAATTGTAAAACATGTTTGATCCATTAGTGCCAGTTCTTTAAAGCAACCTTGAAAAAGAAAATAGCTAGCAATTCAAGGGAAAGCCTTAGGTGCGTGAAGATAGAGGAGGAAAGAAACGGTCCACATTAGCAAGAACTTTCAATATTCCCCCACCGAGATATTTAGCGGAAGGTTAAATAACCATTGAGGTGAATTTTTTTTTTTTTTACATAGATGTGCGTGCACTAAGTGAACCATACCATGCTCTGTAGGGAAAAGAAAAAGCCTGTCTATGTGGACATGCCTGGATAGGCCATTAAAATACAGATGTGTTCATTAACTCCGAGGGACGCGTGCTGGGCAGACTGGGAGCCTTCAGATACAAAGTTAACATCCTTGAAACGGAAGCTCGCTTGAAGGGCTTGGGCGGCGGCACACCTGCTTGGGTGCTCGTGTCACCGTGTAAAAAGACGTTCGAGCCCCTCGTCTTCACCTGTGGGGAGGAAGCTTCACAAGTGGAGAAGCAGGTGTTTCTCTTTGACTCACATTCTATCTCCCCCTTTTCTTTCAATGTCTCTTCCTCTCTATCCAAAGTAAATAAATACATAAGTTTATTTGAAAATACCTATACTTTGGGATCAGCAAAAAAAAAAAAAAAAACCTCACTTGCACAATGTGCTGTGTTTACCATGGATTCGGACCAGGTTTGAGCCACATTGAAAGGATCTCTGTGCTGTGGTCTCTTTCATTATCTCTCTCTGATAATAATAACAACAATAATACCCTTACATTGTAACGTCTGATTTAATCATAGGGATTCAAGGAAATGACAATTAGAAGAATCTCATAAGCATAATAATTATAAGATTACATTTTTTCTTTTTAAAAATTATTTAAAATTATTTAAATCAAACTGGGATCCTTGCACCAGTCCTTGTGCTTTGCGCCATGTGCACTTCACCCGCTGCGCTACAGCCCGACTCCCCATTTCTCAGTTTCCTGCAAAGCACTCTCCACCCCAGTCTAGGTTCTCCTCCACCACTGTGCAGCAGAACCCCAGAGTCTTTGATTCCGGTGCTGTACACAAACCCAGTCCACGTTCTGCTTTGTTTCCCTCCTGTTCTGATTTCTCAACTTCTTTTTTAAATTAATTTATTTTCCCTTTTGTTGCCCTTGTTGTTTTTATTGTTACTGTTGTTATTCATGTCTTCATTGTTGGATAGGACTGAGAGAAATGGAGAGAGGAGGGGAAGACAGAGAGGGGGAGAGAAAGACGGACACCTGCAGACCTGCTTCACCGCCTGTGAAGCGACTCCCCTGCAGGTGGGGAGCCGGGGGCTCGAACCGGGAGCCTTATGCCGGTCCTTGTGCTTTGTACCACGTGCACTTAACCACTGCGCCACTGCCTGACTCCCGATTTCTCAACTTCTGTCCATAAGTGAAATCGTCTCATATTCATCCTTCTCTTTCTGGCTGATCTCACTTCACAGGATTCCATCCAAGTTGAGGTGAAGAAGGTGAATTCACCATGTTTGATAGCTGATTAGTATTCCACTGTATGTACACACCCCCCTTTGCTCAGCCACTTTTCTGTTGTTGGACACCTGGCTTGCTTCCAGGTTTTGGTTATTACAGATTGCGCTGCTGTGAACAAAGGTGTGGGCAGGTCTTTGTGGCTCAGGTTGCATTGTTAAAAACTACTCCAGTGGGAGTCGGGCAGTGGCGCAGTGGGTTAAGCGCAAGTGGCACAAAGCGCAGGGACGGGCGTAAGGATCCCGGTTCGAGCCCCCGGCTCCCCACCTGCAGGGGAGTCGCTTCACGGGCGGTGAAGCAGGTCTGCAGGTGTCTATCTTTCTCTCCCCTCTCTCTCTGTCTTCCCCTCCTCTCTCCATTTCTCTCTGTCCTATCCAACAACAAAGCAACGTCAACAATGGCAATACTAACCGCAACGAGGCTGCAACAACTAGGGCAACAAAAAGGGGGAAAAAATGGCCTCCAGGAGCGGTGGATTCATGGTGCAGGCACCGAGCCCAGCAATAACCCTGGAGGGAAAAAAAAAAAAAAATACTCCGGTAACAGAGATAACAAACAGGTAAAAGAAAAAAGGAAATACACTGCCCATCTAATATCCTTGCTCTAGGGGCCAGGTGGTGGCGCACCTGGTTGAGCGCACACATTACAGGGCACAAGGAGCACAGTTCAAGCCCCTGGTCCCCAACTGCAGGAGGAAAGCTTCACAAGTGGTGAAGCAGGACTGCAGGCGTCTCTCTTCCTCTCTATCTCCCCCTACCTTCTCAATTTCTCTCTGTCTCTATCCAATAATAAATACTTTTAAAATATAGCAATAATAATAATAATAGTAATAGTAATAGCCTTGCTATAAGAATTATAAATATGTTGTGTTCAAGTACTCTGTTTTCCTCCAAGGTAATTGCAGGAGCTCAGTTCCGGCATGACGAATCCATAGCTCCTGGTGGTCAATTTTTTTAAAGTTTTTATTTATTTACTTATTAGATAGAGACAGAGAGAAACTGAGAGAGCAGGGGAGATAGAGAGGGAGAGAGACAGAGAGACACCTGCAGCCTTGCTTCACCGCTTGTGAAGCTTTCCCCCTGCAGGTGGGGACCAGGGACTTGAACCTGGGCCCTTGTGCATGGTAACATGTACACTTAACCAGGTGCTCCACTGCCTGGTCCCTCTAGGTGGTCACTTTTTTTCCCTCTGTTTTATTGGATAGGACAGAGAGAATTTGAGAGAGGAGGGGATGACAGAGGGGGAGAGAAAGACAGACTCCTGTAGACCTGCTTCACTTCTTGTGAAGCGACTCCTTCTACAGGTGGGGAGTGGGGTAGGGGGGTTCGAACGTGGATCCTTGTGCCGGTCCTTGTGCTTTGTACTCTGTGAGCTTCACTGGGTGCGCCACTACCTGGTCCCAGAGACTCCATCATTTTTTCAAAAATACTTGGCTATACTTTGTCATCTCAAGAGCACACAGTGTCTCTTCTTTGATACGAAGATTCGGGCCTTACCCATATAACCCATCATTTTAAAGTACTAAGTAGCCATCAGCCTAGATTTCAGTGCAGTGGTTTAGAAGGACTGAGTATGGTGTGGAGACGGTATTACACTAAGAGGGAGGAGGCGCTGACTTTCTGTCTATCTGCCTGCTCCTGGAGAACACTCGTACTCTCCTACCACTAAGCTACCTGAGACGCAGTGAACACCAGAAAGGCAAGATATATGCTTGGTTTCTCTTCTGTTATTTGTGCTTGGTTTTGCTGTACTAGTTTGCAGGATAATGAGTTAATATCTTGGCAATTGGAGAGGTTAATGAGATTTGTGAACTCGAGGATGAGGGATGCTAATCCAATGAACCCACATTTCCATGAGCTCCTCTAAATGTTTATGCTTGGGACCTGTTCATAATGGTGCCTTTTCTTGGCATGGCCCCAGTACTCACTGATACATCTCTTGATTTCTGATGAATGTAGTTTATTCCTCATAGTACATTTTCTTTGTGTTTTTTAAAATTTTTTATTATCATTGTTTATTTATTGGATAGAGACAGCCAGAAATTGAGAAAGAAGGGGGAGAGAGACAGAGAGTCACCTGCAGCCCAGCTTCACCACTTGTGAAGCTTTCCCCCTGAAGGTGCGGACTGGGGGCTTGAACCCGGGTCCTTGCGCACTGTGGTGTGTTTACTCCACCAAGTGCATCACCACTATCCAGCCTCCCTTGATGGTACATTTTCTATCTGAAATTTGGAATTGACCATTTCACCAAAAATATCAGTTTCTTTAAGTAAGAAGTGATATTGATAAACAGGGAGGCTCTTATTGCTGTGGTAAGTGTCGTCTTTGGTGGAGCATTTCAACTGACAGAGTCCTGACACCTGACATCGCCATTGCTGGGCAGGATGGCTTGCGAAACCACTGTGAATGCAGTCCTTGTGACAGTCATCAGTAAGAATTCAAGACTGACACCCGGAAGTTAGAAGCCAAAAGAGTTTTCTTGCAGGGTTAGCAAGCAAAGGTCCTCTCATAGAATGGGAAGGCTCACTCCTCAGAAAAATAATTGGAGGCAGGGGTAGATAGCATAATGGTTATGCAAAGAGACTCTTGTGCCCGAGGCTCCAACATCCCAGGTTCAATCCCCTGAACCACCACAAGCCAGAGCTGAGCAGTGCTCTGGTAAAAATTAAAAAGAAAAACAGAAGGAAAGAAAGAAAGGGAGGAAGAAAAGAAAGAAAGAAAGAAAGAAAGAAAGAAAGAAAGAAAGAAAGAAAGGAAGAAAGAAAGGGATAAATGAAGGATGGAAGGAAGGAAGGAAGAGAGAGAGAGAGAGAAAGAAAGAAAGGGAGGGAGGAAGGAAGGAAGGAAGGAAGGAAAGAAAAGAGAAAAAGAGTCGGCCCCCCAAAGTACAGGGCTGGTTGTGTTTCACAGGAAACATCTGGGAGGACGTTGAGATGACATCATTGATTGACAGATGGGGGATTCGATAATCAATAGTCCTCTGTGTATGTATTTACCCATAATGCACCAGAAAAGCCCCAGGAGGTGGGTCAAGGACCACAATGCTGATTTATGACAATGATATTCTACTGAAGCAGGGGTTACCTTTGGCCACCTCTCTAGGCCTGTGATAATTAACAAGTGGGCTCCACTGCCCCCTCTGCCCCCTCCTACACAGCCCCATATGCCAGGTGACATTTACGTCTGGCCTGGTTCTTTCCTGAGCGAGGCAGGAGAAGACAGACTTGTTCTCGGCAGGATCATGAGCTCTGCTATCTCACAGTCTGTCCTTGGGTCCTTCCTGGGTGGCTCTGGGTGGTTTCACTCCTAGCTGGCAACATTTAGCTCTCTGCAAGGTGGCCATGGAACCCCCATCCGCATGAATTCCACAGAAATAACCAGTAATTTCCCTACCTTTTGGCCTACTGTAACACAGCTACTTTTCTTGGGCTAGACTAACTGTATGCGGAAGTCGTTAAATAGTTCTAATTCAAGTATGTGCTGACTTGTCTGATATTTCTCTTTTGCATTAAAACTTTGTCTTAGGGAGTCTGGCAGTAGCGCAGCGGGTTCAGCACATGTGGCGCAAAGCACAAGGACAAGCGTAAGGATCCCGGTTCGAGACCCCGGCTCCCCACCTGCAAGGGAGTCGCTTCACAGGTGGTGAAGCAGGTCTGCAGGTGTCTGTCTTTCTCTCCCCCTCTCTGTCTGCCCCTCCTCTCTGCATTTCTCTCTGTCCTATCCAACAACAACGACATCAATAACAACAACAATAACTACAACAATAAAACAACAAGGGCAACAAAAGGGAAAACATACATATAAAAAAACCCTTAAAAAACTTTGTCTTAGGGAATTATTTTAAATCACAAATTTATTTATCCAAGGCTAGGTATATTTATACAGTATTGTTACTAACAAGATAAGTACTAGATATCAGTCAACAAAATGTACCCCAAGTGGCCGTGCAGTGCCACACCTGGTGAAGTGCACATAGTGTGAAGTGCAAGGCCCGGCATGAGGATCTGGGTTCGAGCCCCTGGCTCCTGACCTACAGGGAGGTAGCTTCACAAATGATGAGGCAGGTCTGAAGCAGGTGTCTCATTCTCCTTCCTCTCTGTGTCCCCTCCCCATCTTAGTTTCTCTCTGCCCTATCCAATAAAATGGGAAAATAGCTGCCGGCAATGGTGGATTCATAGTGCCAGCACAGAGCCCCAGCGATAACCCTGGAAGATACAGATCCCCAGCGATAACCCTGGAAGATACAGATCACAAAAATCTACTGCGTCTAAAAGTAGAAACATTAAAAAATATATTTTTGCATTATCTTTATTTATTTATTGGCTAGAGACACCCAAAAATTGAGAGAGAAGGGGAGATAGAGAAGAAGACAGACATAGAGGTGCCTGCAGCCCTGCTTCACCACCTGTGAAGCTTCCCCCCTGCAGCTGGGGACCGGGGGCTAGAACTCGAGTCCTTATGCACTGTAACATGTGCACTCAACCAGGTGCGCCGTCACTGGGCCCCAGATTGTGTTTTCTGTAATGTTTAATTTTCAGATATCACTTCTGCTGACTTTTTTTTAAATCCTGAAATCATTTACACATCTGCAAAGATAAAGATTAAAAAGCAAGGAAGAATTAAGGAAATCTGGATTTCATCACATCTGCCTTCTCTCTCTAGCCTCCCACTGAAGTGTAATTACTTTGTTGTTACCATTAGCTGCATCTCCGTCTCCCTACACCTAGCAGGCTCGATGCAGATGGAAATAATCGTGCTAGATCGGGGAGAGAAAATCTGTCCCTAAATGTGCCTGACACATGACAGCTCTAAAAGACAGCCATTTGTGTCCTTCACTGGATTTTTTTGAGTAAGGAAGATTAAGAAGTAGCAAGCTAAGACTTATTATCAACTAGAAATGAGGAGCAGTAAAGATAAAATACTAAGTAGCAAAACAGGTTATAAGGAAATTTTGTGGAGGGAATTCCTAATGTAGAAATCTAAGGGGAATAGGGAATAGAGATAACTATCAAAAACAACAGTGTCAAAAAAACCTCATAAAATACTTCCTGGGGGGCTAAGGCCTGTCATCTGGGATGAGTCTCTGGGAAAAGAAATGACATCAAGGGCCCAGTGGTGGTGCACCTGCTTGAGCACACATGTCACGATGTGCAAGGACCTGGGTTCAAGCCCCCGGTCCCCCACTTGCAGGGGTAAAGCTTGGCGAGTGGGGAAGCAGGGATATACATAGTGCTCTCTTCCCCGCCTCTTTCTCTCCCTCTCTGTCTCCCCCTACTCTCAATTTTGGCTGACTCTACCCAGTAAATAAAGATAATACAAAAAGAAGAAAAAGTTTTGAGAAATGACATGATAGTAAAGTGTCACATAGGGAGTCGGGCGGTAGCGCATCAGGTTAAGCGCAGGTGGCGCAAAGTGCAAGGACTGGCTAAGGAAAGTGTCACATTCTCTAATTATTGGGTTCGGATGTGGCCATGAGAGAATCACTCATTCACACGATGTAAGTTGCATCCCAAAGGGGAAAGTTAGCAAGAGTAGAATTGGGAGAGAGAAATAATTTGAAATAGGTGCTGTGCCCATGGAGAAGTGGAGGGAATGTGGGCTCAGTCGGGAGATGGGCAGGTCTGTGAGAGAGCCCCCACTTCTTGGGGACACAAGTTGCCAGAAATAAGGCTGAAAGACCATATAAATAAGTGCATAAAAATATCCACAAAAATATCCACAAAGGTTATCTTACTTGATCTTCTATTTCCAGTTAATGGATGTTGAGAATAACTCAATTTGTCTGGGACCAGTTAACTAAAATGTCATTGGATTCTAGGCTGCCTAGATCTTATGTTAATCTATTCAAGAAAGAGCTGATGAGGCCAGGGACAGTGGACATCCAAATGTTCCCCCAGCTGCTGTGATGAGGGGGTGATTAGGAGGAGGGCAGATAAGGTGAAGAGATTGCATCAGATTTGGGGTAGCAGGAGGTGTTTAGACAGTGAAGACCCCAGGATCATGGGGAGCAGAAGGTGGGAGTTCTGGCTTCTGTAATTTCTTCTCTGCTGGACATGGGTGTGGGCAGGTGGATCCATCCCCCCAGCCTGTTTCTCTCTTCCCCTAGTGGGGCAGGGCTCTCAGGAGTTGGCGTGCCAGGACATATCTGTGAAGCCGTCTGCCCAGCGAAGTCATATTGGCATCATAGTAGCAAGCTGGTGACTAGACAGCACTGAGATCTAAAGCAGAACAAATTGTTTAGCAATCAGGAACCTCAAGGGAAGAATAGAGCAGATGAGATTTGAGGTCTTCAAATTGGGAAAAGCTAGGAAGTCTATTTTAGGTATGTTCCAGGGGGCCCATGACTTTACAAATTTTTGCCTGATCCCAAC
Source organism: Erinaceus europaeus (assembly GCF_950295315.1). Taxonomy (NCBI): domain Eukaryota; kingdom Metazoa; phylum Chordata; class Mammalia; order Eulipotyphla; family Erinaceidae; genus Erinaceus; species Erinaceus europaeus. Next base: position 54,221,215 of record NC_080181.1, on the reverse strand, counting down.
AGCTAACATGCAGGTGGGTTAAAGGCATTGTCTGGAAAGATGGTGTCAGAGTTGGGGATAGGACCAGAAAGCTGGATCTGGGCAGAGAGTAGCTCCCAAATATGGGAGAAGTATGCGAATATTGTTAATTGTAAACCCCATCAATTTGATCTGGGGCCCATGTTCATCATAGGAGCCTGTGAAACCTCTGCATCCCTGAACTCAAATTCTTTGGCCTTAGGTAGGGGCAGGCTGCTTGTTTTTAATAATTTTATATGTTATTAATTGTTACCAGATTATAAGATAGCAGGGTATAGCTCCACATCACTCCCATCACCAAGGCTCTCTACCCCCACCCTCCAATCTTTAAAGATAACCAATAGAGTTCTTATAAGTCTTAAAAACCATTTGCTTGCTTTTTTTTGCAAGTTTATGTAAATCTTATCTTTAGATTCCACATGAAAGTGAAATCAGTTTACAAACTATTGTACTTAGTGTTGAATGTAAAACATTAATTCCCCAATTAAAAAAAATTAGAAAAAAAAAGAATGAAATCATACGGTAGCTGTCTTTCATCACTTTACTTACGTAGTTAAGCATAATTACCTCCAGTTTTGTCCATTTTGTTCCAAAGGACACAAAATCATCTTTTTTTGATCACAGAGTAATGCTCCATGGCACATATATCCCATGACATATTTATGCAGTCATCTGTTGTTGGGCATGTAGGCTGCTTCCACTCTCTGGCTGCTGTGGATAATGCAGCTGTGGACATAGGGTGCATATGTCTGTTTCTAATTAGTGTTGAGTGTCCACTGGACAAATGCCTAAGAGTGGGATTGCTGGGTCATAAGCTTTTTCCATTTTTGTTAGTTTAGGTACTCTCCAGACAGTCTTCCAAGGAGCTGTACCAGTTTGCATTCCCACCAGCAGTGGAGCAGAGATTCCCTACCCCTTTTTAAAATTTTTTTATTTATAAAAAGGAAACACTGACAAAAACCATAGGATAAGAGAGGCACAACTCCACACAATTCCAACCATTAGAACTCCGTATTCCATCCCCTCCCCTGATAGCTTTCCTATTCTTTAACCCTCTGGGAGCATGGACCCAGGTTCATTGTGGGGTGCAGAAGGTGGAAGGCCTGGCTTCTGTAATTACTTCCCTGCTGAACATGGGCGTTGACAGGTGGATCCATACTCCCAGTCTGCCTCTCTCTTTCCCTAGTGGGACAGGGGCTTTGGGAAAGCAGAGCTCCAGGACACATTGGTGGGGTTGTCTGTCCAGGGAAGTCATGTTGGCCTCATGGTAGCATCTGGAGCCTGGTGGTTGAAAAAAGAGTTAACATATAAAGCCAAACAAGAAGTTGACTAATCATGAACCTAAAGGCTGGGATAGTGCAGATGAAGATTTGGGGGGGGGGGGGCGGGCTTCCCGTTTTGTGGACATCTAGCAGGCCTATTTTAGTTATATTCCAAAGGGCCCATGACTATACTAGTTGTTTTTTTCCTGAGCGTGAAATCTGGTATACAGATGGATCCCAATTACTGTCTGTGGAGATGATGTCATGGCTGGAAAAAGGACCAGAAAGCTGGATCAGAGAAGAAAGTAGCGGGGAAATATGGGAAAGGTGTGTAAATATTGCTTCACAATCTCACCACCACCCGTCATTTCCGGGTTTGTCGATGGAAAAAGCCATCCTCTCAGGTGTGAGATGGGGTCACTGTGCAGTTTTCATTCGCATCTCTCTAGTGATCACTGAAGGGGAGCATTTCTTCTGTGTATCTCAGGCCATGTGTATCTCTTCTTTAGAAAACTTTTTGCTGAGTTGGGCGGTAGCGTAGCAGGTTAAGCGCAGGTAGCGCAAAGCGTAAGGACCTGCGTAAGGATCCTGGTTTGAGCCCCCGGCTCCCCACCTGCAGGAGAGTCGCTTCACAGGCGGTGAAGCAGGTCTGCAGGTGTCTGTCTTTCTCTCCCCCTCTCTGTCTACCCCTCCTCTCTCCATTTCTCTCTGTCCTATCCAACAACGATGACATCAGTAACAACAACAATAACTACAACAATAGAAACACAAGGGCAACAAAAGGGAATAAATAAATAACGAAAAAAAAATTTTTTTAAAAAAGAAAACTGCTTTGTTCTTTGGCCCACTTTTTATGGGGTTACTTTTGCTTCTTTTGTAGCTCTGTACCCATTCTGTATAGATGTTTGATATCAGTCATTTGCCTGCTGTGGGTGTGCAAATATCTTCTCCCATTTCCTGGGTTGCCTGGTTATCCTTGTCTAGCTTGTTTTCAATGATGTCACGTGGTTTTAAGGCAGTTAGTCACATGCTAAGTGAGTGACCTGGATTGCACACACACACATCAAAAGGCTTACACGTAGAGTCTGTCCCTCCATCCCCTCTAGCCTGTGCCCATGCTCTGTCTGCAATGTCTGAGGCCTCTACCAGCCTCCCATTTCTCTCTCAACTTTGCCTCTTCTTGAAAGCAGAGATCCCTGAAGGTCCTCAGTCTCTGTGTCCCCTCAGGTATTTACTTCCCTAGCTCTGAACATAGCAGTGAAAAGAGACTCAAAGGCCCCTTTGGAACTGGTCCCCTTCTAGAACCCCTGACCTGCAGGCACATGTGCTGGGATGTCGCAAGAGCCTCAGCTCTGAGCTCTGAGCACCCGTCTGCCTATCCAGACTCTTCCCAAGGAGCCCCCGTCATGGGTTGTTCAGGGCTAAGTCTGTGCTACCCCACCGCACCAGCTCCACCTGTGGTCACCATGCCTTCTTGGTCTGTTACTCCTCAGGACACACACAGGGATCCCTCGGGCTGTGGGGACTCCTGATTTGATACTCAGTCGGGGTGGATGGAGAAGCAGAAACACGAGCACAGGCTGTTGGGAATGCTGTTGAGTATTGAGAATTTCTCCAGCCTTGGCCAGTGCGCTGGACCTATTCCCTTTCTCAGAAGATACTTGCTAGAGAGTGAATGTTGTCATAACCCCTCAGATCCCTCCTTTGCAGTCCTGAAGCTCAATGTCATGACATTGGAGCGGGAGCCTTTGGGAGGTCATCTGGGCTGGACTTGGTCACAAGGTGGACTCTTTTTTTTTTTAAAAAAAAATCTTTATTTTATTGGATAGTCTGTCTAGCCAGAAATTGAGAGGGAAGGAGGAGATAGAAGAAAGAGAGAGAGAGAGAGAGAGAGAGAGAGAGAGAGAGAGAGAGACCTACTTCAGTGCTTCACCACTTGCAAAGCTTTCCTCCTGCAGCTGGGGACTGGGGCCTTGAACCTTGCACATTGTAACATGTGAGCTCAACCAGGTGCGCCACCGCCAGGCCCCACAAAGTGGACTCTTCACATGGGGTTGGTGTTCTTGGAAAAGATCAAGCCTTCTTCCTCCTTTATGTGTGAGGACATAATAGGAATTTAGCCCTAAGAGGAATATCAGTGGACCCATGTTTGATAGAGATACTGACATGAGACGGAACAGAGACATGTGTGTCTGTATATATGTGCATCTTATGTATGTAACTGAAATAGTCAGGAGGTCATATTTCAACATAGAAGTTCTCACATGTGCAAGAGTCCTGTGGCAAGAAGGACAGAAAAAATAAAGCGTGCAACAAATGAATGAAAACCCAATGGGACGGGGGTGGGCAGTGATGCACCCAGTTAAGTGCACATAGTACTAAGCACATGGATAAGAGTTTGAGACCCCAGCTCCCCACCTGCAGGGGGGACGCTTTGCCAGCAGTGAAGCAGGTCTGCAGTGTGTCTCTCTTTTTCTCTCCCTCCCCGTCTCCCTGTCCTCTCTCATGTTCTTTCTGTCATGTCCAATAAAATGAGAAAAAAAAATAGCCCCTAGAAACAGTGAGGCAAAAGAAAACAAACAAACAAAATGAGCCAAACAAACAAACAAACAAAACAAAACCCATTAATGGAAAAAGTGTAAGTAAAATGGAGGTTAATAAGTAAGTAGGAAGTTCAGAGCCCTCTTAATCCTCTTCCTCCTATGACTCCTCCCCCACTGCCAGTATAGACCACAGTTATTTTCAGGGTGCAGAAGGTAGGAGTTCTGGCTTCTGTAATGGTTGCTCCACTGGACATGGGCCTTGTGAAGTTTATTAATATCCACAACTTGTTTCTATATTTCTATGTGGTGGGGCAGGGTTCTGGGGAGGTGAGGTTCCAGGACACATTGGTGAGGTCGTCTACCCAGGAAGTCAGGATGGCATCATGGTAGCGCCTGCAACTTGGTGGCTGAAAGGCAGCAAGATATAAAGTAGAACAAACCTGCTAATGAATAGGAACCAAAAGGTATGAACAGAGCAGATGAAAATAGTGGTCTTAGGGTGGAAGGAAACTAAGAAGTCCATTTTACACATGTTTCTAGGGGCCCATGGCTATCGTTTTTTGCTTGAGTTTGATAGCTAACATGAAGTTGGATAAAAATATTGTCTGAGAAGATGGTGTCAGAGTAGAGAAAATGGCTAGAAAATTGGATTACAGCAGAGAGTAGCTCCCATTCTTGAGGAAAAAAAATCTATGAGAAAAATTAACTGTTTACTTTATCCACCTGATCCAGGGCATGCATATATATAACTTTATGATAAGGGCAAGGTCTGGGGAAGAGGGCTTATGATAATGTTCCTGATGGAAGTGACCAGTGATGGTGGAGAGACCCATTAGAGGTCTAGGCCCATCATATTTATGTGGGAATCCAAGGATTCCCTGACTAGAGACCTAGATGGTGGGGTGGGGTGATAATTGACCAAAAGGTCCATTATTAAGTGAGCCAGTCTCTTGTCCTTATCCAAGTAGTTCTTTCCTTATCTGATGACCTTAGACTTTTTCCCAATTGTTCAAGCATTGGGTGTCTTATGTTGAACTCAACCAGAATTAGATCTTTGGGACCTGTCTTCTTTGAGCCTTTCTGCTCCATTGCCAAGCTAATTAGGTCTAAGTCTGATCCATTATAGAATTATGATGCTTTTATTAGGAACTTCTACTTCCAGGCTTATAGGTCTAAGTCTAGTCACCGAGGACTATTGAGCACTTTGACTGTGAGGACTCAGAACTCTGGTGGTGGGAACAGCATGGGATTGTACCCCTGTTGACATGTAATTTTGTAAATAAGTATGAAATCACTAATAACAATAAGTAAGTAGAAAGTAAAGAGAGAAGAGGAAAAAGGGGACATTTCTGGTTCCAAGGGGTCAGAAGCTGTTCCATAACCCAGGAGGGCTCATCTCCACCCCCTGTAGGGTTTGGGGATCTATCTCAGTGCGTAGCAGGAAGCAGATGGAGCCAGGAGCTGTTGTGGTGGCAGAAGCAACAGCGCTTTATGGCAGCTGTGATGCAGGATGACATGGGAACGCTGATGGCTCTTAGACTTGACTTGTCAAGGTTGAGTTCAATTGAGTTCAATTCCCTGGTATTAAATCTGCCAGAGGGATATTCTGGTTCTTTCTCCTCCTCCTCCTCCTCCTCCTCCTCCTTCTCCTCCTCCTCTTGCTCCTCCTCCTTCTTACCCCTCTCTTGTTCTCTCTCTCTCTCTCTCTCTCTCTCTCTCTCTCTCTCTCTCATCCTAAACAAAAAGATGAGAGAGGCATCAGGTAGTGGCACACCTGGTTGAGTGCATATGTTCCAGTGCATAAGGATTGTATCATCCTGAATCTTGTAGATGAAAAGTGGTTTAGTGTGCATCATAATTTTCTGTATATGTGAGCAAAAATCAAGAGGACACTGTTTTGCATGGTGTGTTTACTGTAAACTATTAGTCTTACAATATAAAGGAAAACAAAACAAAAGCTGGGAGGCTATTCCTGTGTGTGTATGTGTGTGTGTGTGTGTGTGTCTGTGTGTGTGTATGTGTGTGTGTGAGTGTGTCTGTGCGTGTGTATGTGTGTGTGTGTGTGTGTGCGTGTGTGTGTGTATATCACACTGGAAGAACCAGCAAGTCACAATATAATCTACTTTGGAATATTAGCTATCCACATACATATATACCTAGAATTTTCAATAAATGGTATGTTAGTATTCAGTTGGCATTGCCATTTCAAATTTGTAAACCATCCACAATGGCTCAGGACCCTGTGTGGTTCATGGGAGTTTGTAGAGAATTGCTGGAAAGATGGCCAGATAGTCTAATGATCTGCAAATCTTCTACTGGTTGGATTCTGAACAACCTGAGAGATGATGTCTCTCTCTGCTCCCTGCCATCCCCTCCTCCTCCCCTTGGTAACTCATCTTTCAACAAAGGGTCTTTTGGCAGCTTGAGCAGGGGGGTTGAAGCATACTTTGTGTGTTTATATCCACCTTGAATTCACCCTGTTTTTCCAGCACCTTTGATTTTCTTATTTAAATTTCTCTTCTCTAGACTTCTTTGTAGCCCATTCTAGAGCATTTTGGGAGGAAATATGGTGAATAAAGAGAGGAAAACTTGGGTGGGGAGAAGGGCAGAGATCAGAAAGAAGAAAGGAACATTTCAAATAATCAGAGGGCCCCGTCTGTTGAAGTCATGTGTGTGGTAGAGATTCTGACATAGAAAGAAGTTTCTATCAGAATAGATCACAAACTAGGAAATAGATGTCCATGAAAGGCTTAAAACAACTGTTTAGGGGGGATATGTGGGTTCTCCTCTTGGAGAAAGATGCCCAACAAGGTTGTTAGTCTTTCCTAAGTGACCAGTATCAGTGCTAATGCCAGAACTTGGGACTCTCTGCTGAGACACATACATCCAGGGCAGTGACAGCAAGACTGAATGACCATGTCTGTCTGCACTAGTTCTGGAACTTGAGGGGAGTGGCCTGCTCTTCCCCCCCCCCCCGCCCCCTATCTCAGGCAGGTGAGGAGGGCAGGGAGTGAAGGCTGGGAGAGTCTGTCTGTGAGACTTTAGCCATTCTTCATCTCCACTAAGCTTCTGTTGCTCCAGCAGGGGAAAAAGCCAGCAAATAAAAGACACTAGATCAAAAAGATCTGTTTAAAGACAGTACATAGACCAGCCCCAGGGTATTTCAAATATTTATAATTCTCTACATATTTAATCTTTAAGACTTCTTGAGATGCTTGTGTTCAGAATGTGAAGCTAACATACCCACCTCTGTGCTGATGCTGTCAAAGCCGCCAGAGAAAGAGTGAGATGAACGAAATACTTAGGGAAAAAAGGAAGGAAGGAAGGAAGGAAGGAAGGAAGGAAGGAAGGAAGGAAGGAAGAAAGACACAGTAATCAGAACTGCTAAGGCGGCCCACATGACTAAATTCATAGGGTGACAGCATTGAGAGGGATCTTGGAAGAGCCAAGCTCTTTGTCTCCTGAGGAGAACACTGGCATACAGGGAGAGTTCTCAGCCTGTCCTAACTTCTCAGAACAGGAACTCTTTGGGGAGAGACTCGATACTTTCAAAAGGGGGATAAAGAAGCAGACTCTTGCCAGAATCATAGAATATTAACTCAAACGGCACAGGACAAGGATAGGAGAGAGAGGACTAGGACAGACGTTGAGACTTCAACTGGAGAAATCTTAACAACCTAGACTATCCTGCATGATCATAGCTGATTGTCACTGTTACTTTAGTCTCGGTGCCATATTTGAAGGCGCAGAGCAGAAGGTAGAGAAACCCGTGGAAGGGACACCATTCCTGGCTTCAGGGAGCTTCCAGTTTAAATGGAGAAGGCAAAAGGGTAATCCTAGAAAGATGTGGCAAGTAATTCAGGTGGTGACCCAATGTCTTGGTCGTCTTGGCATGACATTGGGTCCCTCACTTCCAGACTAAATTCATCTTGTCCAGCCCTGACTCACGGGAGACATACTTCTCTAACACTCCCTCTGAGAGATTGTCCAGTGTCTTGGTTTGCTGACTGACCATCCATTTCCCCCAACACAACGCAGCCCACGGAGGAGTAGTCTGTATTGCAAGCATACCCTTTGCTTCTTGGCGTCACACTCTACCTCATTCCCATATGTCCCTGGCCAGAACAGAGGAAACTGTTTCTCCTCCCGCTGATGGGGTGGTTCTTTGGATCTTGAGAGATAGCCCTCGTGTCTTTCTTCCAGCCTGACCCTGATATCTGTCCACTCCCCCAGTCCCTCCTCAGCCAGCACTCCAGCTGTGGTCTCGTCTACTCAGAACCGTTGTCACGCGTACCTCTGGTTCTGAGAAGCCGGTTCTCTCTGTTCTCCGAGCCTGAGATTTCTGCACTAGTGTCTTGGCAACTACCTCACACGGTTGAGTCATCTGGGACTTCAAGGCAATTAAAATCTCTCCATTTTATTTCACATGTGTTATTGATAAATCCCCCCATCTCCTTATTCATGTGTGCAACCCATGGTAGTTTTTATTTTCAAATTGGCTTTCAGGCCTGGTGAACATCATTGTGCAAAGCTCAGTCCATGGTTTCAGCTTCCAGAACAATTGGCTGGCACCACTCTGAGCTCTCAGTTTTGAGATCTGTATCACACACAGGCTGAGTGGACCACATGTGTCCTCACCCATGTCAAGAACAAACATTCTGTTGTGGTGTAGATGTAAAGCCGGGTCTAGGAGGAAGGTCCTTTCAAGGTCAAGTCTATCCAGGAGTCTTTAGATCTCCTCAGATTGCACATGAGGCCAACTAAGGGTGCACGACCCTGATTAGAAAGGAGGTGCTCCTTACAGCTAGCCTTGGCATTGGCCAAGCACAGAACTATGCCAGGGATTGCATCCAGCTGTTTGGGCAATAAAGGATGCTCCAGGGAACTGAGGGTAAAGGTCCAGGTCTGGCTTGTTAAGGCCAACAAACCTGGGGAGAATTACAAGGACTTAACTGGGCCAATCATACTTGGTGAAGAGTTCTAGTTATTGGGGGTGTGTGTGGGAGGAAGCTGAGGTTAAAAAAAAAAAAGGAAAGAGGGGAGAGAAAGAGGAAGGAAACGAGCAAGGAAGAAAGGAAGGAAGATACAGAAAGAAAGACAGTAAGAAAGGAAGAAAGAGAGAGAAAAAAAGAGAAAGAAAGATAGAAAAGAAAGATACAGAATAAAAAGAGAGAAAGAAAGAGAAAATAGAGAGAAAGATAGAGAGAAAGAAAGAGAAAGAAAGGAAGGAAGGAAGGAAGGAAGGAAGAAAAGAGAGAAAGAAAGAGAGGGAAAATAAAGTCCCTGTGCCACATCTCATGACCAAAAGACAGGCCGCCAGGCCCTTCTGTGGACAGCAGGCAGAAAGAAAGATGGCTGACTGGGGAGCCTCCTCCTTGGTGCTGATCCAGGTCAGAGGAGACCTGCCTACTCACCAGAGCCCAGGTGTGTGTTCAGCAGATAAGGAAAACCATCCTACCTACAGCCAGAGCTGGTGCAGTGGCCATCATGAGTGTTAGGCTCACACAGGAGGTCCAAGGCATGCACAGGGGCCAGCGGGGAGAGAGAAAGAGAGAGAGGGAGACAGAGAGGGAGAGAGGAGAGAGAGAGAAATAGAGAGACAGAGAGAGAGTAAAAGAGAGAGAGAGAGAGCAAAAGAGAGAGGGAGACAGAGACTCTCTCTCTCTCTCCCTCTCCCTCTCTCTTTTACTCTCTCTCTCTGTCTTTGTCTCACTCTCCCTCTCCCCCTCTCTTTCTTTCACTCTCTCTCTCTCTCTCTTTCTACCCCATCTGCCTCTTTCCCTCTCACTCTCCCTCTCCTTATCCATCTCCCTCTCTCTCCCTCTCTCCCCCCTCTCCCTTCCTCAGCCTTTCCCTCTCCCTGTCCAATGAATCAGTGACCAATTCACCCACAATTAGTATCAAATGAGACCCAGATATACTGCACTTGGACCAGCACAGGCCTATCTATGAACTTGACACTCTGTGAGGAGGAGGGTGACTTCACTTTTATTTACTGGGCCGCAGAAGCCCTGACCTATTTATCCATTTTTCTTTTCTTTTTTCTTTGATTTTGGCCATCAAGGTGATTGTTGGTTCTTCGTGACAGCACTGCAAATCCACCACTCCCAGTGACCATTTTTTCCTTTCTGCTTCCCCCTCCTCCTCCTTCATTTTTCAAGTTGATAGGAAAGAGATAAGTTGAGAGAAGGGGAATAGAGAGGGAGAGATAAAAAGAGACGCCTGCAGACCTGCTTCACCTTCCCTGCAGCTTCCCCACTACAGGTGGGGACCTGGGACTCAAAACTTGTCCTTTTGCAGGGGAATGTGTGTGCTCACCTGCCGTCTGGATTCTCCACGCACAGATGTGTCCTGATTCCTCCAACAACCCAATATTGACTGGCTCATCGGTTGATTGACTGATTGATTGATTGATTGATTGGTTGACTGATTGCTGCTAGGGCTTCATAATTCTGCTTCAGATGGACTTTTTTTACTCCCCCTTTCAATCACAGACAGAAGCTCAGGTGGAGAGATAGAGCGAGAACAGAGTGAGACAGACAGACAGACAGCACAGCCCCACTGTCTCACACATGAAGCAAGCACCCCCCCACCCCGTGCAGGTGCTCCTAAGAGCTCAGGTCATCACACACACGGAGAAGCCTTTGCTGAAGTGGGGGGGGGGGGCATCTCCCTCCTTCCACCTTACCATTCCTGAGCCCTGTCATCCCCCAGATAGACTCTTTACTTTCTTTCCACTTCATCTCCAATGTACAGGGGAGGTACGTACGCCTAAACATCACCTACTTTTCAGAGCTTAGTGCAGATCAAAATTACATGTAATAGCCACCTGACATTTCATAGTCACTCGAATCACAGGGAAGGGAAAGAAAAGGAAACGCAGAGTGAAAATAAAGTCGCAATTCACCATGATCTCCAGCCGGCCCGAGTGACAAGAGGCACGGGTGAGCCCTCAGAGAAGGAACCTGTTCTCGGGGCCTCCCTCCTTCAGCTCCACTGTGAGGGGCGGCTGCTGGGCCATCCACAGGCTCCCGGACACCTAGCTTGGCCAGGGGGTGGCTCAGAAGTGCAGCACCAGAGGTGCAGGTGTGAGGCCCCTGGTGGCAGACCCCGCATCCTGCCAGGGGCTGAGCAGTGCTCTGACCACTCTCTGATAGAGATAGTCAGATGGGGGGGGGGGGGTGCTGGCCGGGTGGTGGTGCGCCTGGCAGAGGGCATACGATATACGATACCCTGTGCAAGGGCGTGGGTTGGAGCTGAGTCCCTGGTGTGCTACACAAGAAGAAGAATGTAGAGGTGTGTACTACCACGGGAGCAGCAGAGCAGCCCACAGTGAGGGGCCCTGCAGCCCCGTCCCTCAGTCCCACGGCCAGGAAGTGCAGGGGCCTGAGCTGATTCATACAGTTTTTAGAGTTTGTTTTTTTTTCTTTTTAATTATTTATTTATAAAAAGGAAACACTGACAAAACCATAGGATAAGAAGGACACAACTTCACACAATTCCCACCACCAGATCTCCATATCCCATCCCATCCCCTGATAGCTTTCCTATTCTTTATCCCTCTGGGAGTATGGACCCAGGATCATTGTGGGATTCAGAAGATGGAAGGTCTGGCTTCTGTAATTGCTTCCCCGCTGAACATGGGCGTTGACAGGTCGATCCATACTCCCAGCCTGTCTCTCTCTTTCCCTAGTGTGGAAGGGCTCTGGGAAAGTGGAGCTCCAGGACACAGTGGTGGGGTCGTCTGTCCAGGGAAGTCTGGTTGGCATCATGCTGGCATTTGGAACCTGGTGGTTGACAAGAGAGTTAACATACAAAGCCAAACAAATTGTTGACCAATAATGGACCTAAAGGCTGGAATAGTGCAGATGAAGAGTTGTGGGTGGTCTCTGTTTTGTAGATAGCTAGTAGCATATTTTAGTTAGATTCCAAAGGGCCTGTGGCTATACTAGTGTTTTTTTGTTTGTTTGTTTGTTTTTGCCTGAGCCTGAAATCTGATATGCAGGTGAAGCCTAATTGTTGTCTGGGGAGATGATGTCATGGCTGGCAGAAGGACCAGAAAGCTGGATCAGGGAAGAGAGTAGCTCCCTAATATGGGAAAGGTGTATAAATATTGTTGACTGTAAACCCCATTAATTTGATGTGATCTGGGCCCATATTCAGCTTAGGAGCCTATGTGACCTCTGCATCCCTGTAGATCTGAGCTCACATTCTGTGGTCATTCTTCTAGCATTTGCCCTTCTTCCGTAGCCAGTCAACAGCGTCAGGTTGAGCCTGATGTCAAGTTTCGAGACCTCCTTTGAATCTGGAGAGGTGGCAGTCGTTGACTATGTGGGTCATAGTCTGTCTGGAGCCACAGGCGCAGTTCGGGTCGTCTCTGGCTCCCCAGCGATGGAACATAGCGGCGCACCGGCCATGGCCTGTTCGATAGCGATTGAGGAGGGCCCAATCATAATGTGCTAGGTCATAACGTGCTAGGGTTGGCGCTTGCAGGGGTCTGTGAGGAGGTGTTTGTTCTTTACCTCAGCTGACTGCCAACTCTGTTTCCAAGAGTCTGGAACAGAGAAGTTCAGTGTAGGCGTAGGGGACCAGATTGGGTGACGAGACGTCAAGCGTTGGACAGGGTGGGCGAAGATATCCGCGTATATGGGCAGGTCCGGTCGAGCGTAGACGTGGGAAATGAACTTAGATGATGCCGCATCCCAACGAATATCTGGCAGGGCGATGTTGCTAAGAACTGGCAGCCATGGAACCGGGGTGGAACGGATGGTTCCAGAAATGATCCTCATGGAGGAATATAATTTGGAATCGACCAAGTGGACATGGGGGCTACAGAACCATACTGGGGCACAGTATTCTGCAGTGGTCATGAGTAGGAACGTTCCAAGCTGCCCCAATATCAGGACCCATCTTCCTCAGGTGTAGCATAGAGTATGTTGTCTATCCTCCCTTTGGAGGATGGAACATTCTCTACCATTGTTGATCCAAGTTGAGGGCAGGTCCTTTTTTTTTTTTTTTTTCATTGATTCAGAGATGGTTATATTGGTTGTAGGAATAGAGCCTGGGATCTTAAGCACAGGAGTCCCAGGTCTCTGTCACTGGGCTGTCTCCCAGCCCCTCAGGGATGATTGCTTTATTTCATTCTATTTTATTTTATCGGGAGATTGATGGTGCACAGTAAATGCAGTTGTTGGTGCATGCGTAAAATGTCTCAGTTTTCTGCAAAACACTTTCACCCCACCCCCAGCCTCAATCCCCCCCCCCTCCTGTCATGTACGGGGACCTGAAAACTGCCACCCCCACCAGTCTTTTACTTTGGTGCAATTCACCAAACCAAGTCTCCAAGTTCTGCTTTGTGTCTCCCCTTCTGTTCTTATTTCTCAACTTCTGTCCATGAGTGAGATCATCCCATCTTCATCCTTCACTTGCTGGCTGATCTCACTTCACAGGATGCCCTCAAGTTCCATTCAGGATGAGGTGAAGGAGATGAATTTATCACTCTCTGTAGCAGAGTAGTACTCCACAACTTTCTCTGCCACTCCTCTGTTGCTGGACACCTGGGTTGCTTCCAGGTTTTGGCTATTACACATTGTGTTGCCATGAACATAGGCATTATACTCAGATCTCTTTAGATGGGTATATTTGGTCCCTTAGAATATATCCCAGGAGTGGGGTGGTAGCACAGTGGGTTAAGCACATACGGCACGAAGCAAGGACCAGCGCGCAGAGATCCCAGTTCAAGCCCCCGGCTCCCCACCTGCAGGGGGGTCATTTCACATGAAGCAGGTCTGCAGGTGTCTATCTTTCTCTCCCCCTGTCTGTCTTCCCCTTCTCTCTTGATTTTTCTCTGTCCTATCCAACAATAATGATAGCAATAACAACAACAATAATAGCCACAATGATAAACAAGGACAACAAAGGGGGGGGGGAATAGACTCCAGGAACAATAACCCTGGGGGCAAAAAAAGAAAGAAAGAAAAGAATATATCCCCAGAGAGGAATTGCAGGGTCACAGGGCAGGTCCATGTCTAGCCTTCTGAGAGTTCTCCAGACTGTTCTCCACAGAGGTTGGACCAATTTACATTCCCACCAGCAGTGCAGGAGGGTTCCTTGGACCCCACACCCTCTCCAGCATTTGCTGCTGTTACCTTTTCTGATGCATGACATTCTCACAGGAGTGAAGTCTTATCTCACTGTTGTCTTTATTTGCATTTTTTGACAATCAATGACTTGGAGCATTTTTTCATATGTCTGTTGGGCTTTTGGATCTCTGTTCATATTCTGTTCCCTAGTGGGGCAGGACCCTGGGGAGGTGGGGTTCCAGGGCACCTTGTTGGGGTTGTCTGCCCAGGGAGGTTGGGCTGGCATCATGGTAGCATCTGGAATATTCTGTTCATATCCTCTCCCCATTTTTGGATGATTTTAAATTTTTATTTACTGATTGATTGATGAGTTTAGTGAGTTCTTTATATACTTTGAGTATTAGTCTTTTGTATGATGTACAGCATGTGAAGATCATAACAACCCTTTGAGTTCTCAGCAGACAGTAGGCATGGTACTGCCCTTAGCATAAACTGCTCAGATCAGTGGTGGACACCGCCGTGCTCCGTGCTCTCTGAAGGGAGGCTGGGTCAGCCTACTCTGACCCTTGAGAAAGACGGGTCCTGAAATGAGAGCAGCTGTGACCATGGACTGTGAGCTCAGACTGACAGGGACTCAGAGCTTATACTCACTCCTGTACTAAATATGAATCTATATAGGCTCCAGGTCAGATTGATGAGGAAAACAGTTAATGATATTTTTATATAGTTCCCATATTTGGGATCTACTCTCTGCCCTGATCCAGCTTTCCAGTCCCATTCCCAACTCTGACACCATCTTCCCAGACAAGACTTTTAGTTCACCTGCATGTTAGCTGTCAGCCTCAGGCAAAAATGAGTAAAGTCATTGTTGTTTTTGATGGGGTATGTTGTTTTTGCCAGGCTGGCTTCATGGGTGAGTAACAGACGACCAGGGACTCATGGCTGGGTTGTAGGCAGTATCTCTTTATTCATGCAGGACGCAGCACAATCTAAGACGAGCTAAGCTAAACTCAAGTACTGTACTGTAAAACTCACAATGCTGTCTTTATATATACTTGCCAAGTAAGGTGGAAACAGGATGTGACATAGAGAGGGTGGAGAGAAAAGTGACTGGTGAAAATCAGAGTGTGACAAAGAGGGGGCAGAGCAGGCGAGAATCCTATCACTGAACCACAAATGCCCTGGAGGGAGGGTGGAACTTGTTAACAGTGGTTATGTAAATAGAATGAAGTGGTTATGTAAATAGAATAGTGTTAAGCAGGGGGGATTTAAACCAAATGAAACAGGAGTCTCATGCATACCAACAAGTCATGGGCCCCTTGGAATATACCTAAAATAGACTTCCTAGCTTCTTCCCACATGAAGGACTTTAAATTCATCTGCTGTGTTCTTACCTTTACATCCCCGTTTAAACAGTTTGTCTCAGTTTATGTCTTACCATCTTTCAGCCACCAGCTTCCAGATGCTACCATGATGCCAGCCCAACTTCCCCAGGCAGGCGACCCCACCATGGTGCCCTGGAACCTCCCACCTCCCCAGAGCCCTGAGCAGAACTATTAGAAAGGCCTCCCCTTTTACAGTCTGCCAGGAAATGCATGTGTGGCTGAGAAAAACACCAGATTTTTTTTTTTTTGGGGGGGGGGCAGAATCTGTTATCCATCATCCCACAAAAATTCATACTGATTAATTTAATGGAAACTTTTTTTTAATTCTAAAAGTACACAATAATTGATATTTTTGGCACAGAATAGCATCCAGATCTGGTGACGTTGTACGTGAGAGAAAACTGTTTTGGGGGCCAAGGACTTAGCTCACTTGGATAAGGCACTGCTTTGCATGTGTGTAACCCAGGGTCCAGCCCAGTGCTCACCACATTGAAGGGGACTTTGAGGCAATGATCTCAGAGTCTCTGTCTCTCTGTCTCTCTGACTCTATCTTTCTCCTCTCCAAGCACTGGTGCTGCTGGGTTTGACCTCAGGTCCAGTTTGGGGCTCCCACAGTAAAAAGGGGGGAAAGGGAGGCCGAGACAGCAGTTCTGAGTCGGGGAGAGTCTCCAGGTGAGGGTGAGGTTCTGTCTTGCCATGACGGCTGCCCACGTCTCTGCACCTGTTCTGTGGTTTCCGGAGCATCCTTGAGGGGATGGAGAGCAAAGGGTCACGTGCCGTACAGAGAACGAATGCTTCAACCTGTTTCACATTTTCTGTCTTCCTTTCCCTCTCTCCAAAGTGAAGGATAAGGGCAGGGACAGATGGCGTAATAGTTATGCAAAGAGAGTCTCATGCCTGAGACTCCAAAGTCTTATGTCCAATCCCCAGAGTTGAGCAGTGCTCTGGTAAAAAAAAAGAAAAAAGAAAAAAAAAGGGAGGGGGTGCCGGTGATGGTGTACCTGGTTAAACACACACAGTACTGAGTACAAGGATCTGGGTTCGAGTCCCTGGCTCCCCACCTGCAGGGGAGTCACTTCACAGGCCAGGTGGTGAAGCAGGTCTGCAGGTGCCTATCTTTCTCTCCCCCTCTCTGTCTTCCCTTCCTCTCTCCATTTCTCTCTGTCCTATCCAATGAAATGGGGGTAAAAATATGGTCGCCAGGAGCAGTGGGTTCGTAGTGCTGGCAGCCAACCTAACAAAATTGGAGGTAAAAACAAACAAATAAATAAGTAAATAAATAAAGGCTAAGGCTTGAGGGCAGGGGAGACAGCACAGTGGTTATGCAAAGAGCCTTCCATGCCTGAGGCTCCATGGTCCCAGATTTAATCCCCAGAACCACCATCAGCCAGAGCTAAGCAGTGCTCTGGACTTACTCTCTTTATTTAAGAGATTATTTAAATTATTTTATTATTACTGGATAAAGACAGAAAAATTCAGAGGGGAAGGGAGAGAGAGAGAGAGGGAGAGACAGAGAGACACCTGCAGCCCTGCTTCACCATTTATGAAGCTTTCCCCCTTGCAGGTGGAGACCAGGGACTTGAACCTGGATCCTTGTGAACTTAACCAGGTGCACCACCACCTGTTCCCCTTGACTCTCTGTCTCTCTCATTGAAATATAAATGAAATGAAATATTTTAAAAATCCCCATGGTAAGTTCTCCTCCTGATGGCTACTGCAGTCTGGTCTGTGTCCACACAATTATGTCCTAAAGGGTGAGAGAAGTTGACTTGAGACCCCAAAGAGCCCGGCCCTCCTGTGATCTCTAGGTCCATGGGGGTTTCTCCAGGCCCTGCACTCTGGCTCACCTGTGAGCTCACTACTGTTACTAGGTCATACTGTAGCAGTAAGGACTCGTCCCCCACCCCAACAGAACATCCAACCCACTATCCACAATTCACAGAGCAGCAGCAAGACTCTCTAAAGGAGTGGAAAGGAGAGATGAGGGTGGCAGGGGAAATATCTCCTCTTCCTCTTCTCAGAGGGCAACAGAAGAGACTTTACAGTCCCCCCTCCCCAAGATGCGCTTTCCTTCTCTCTGGCTCACAGAGCATCTCAGCTGCTTGCTCCAGAAGCTTTCCATACACTGTCTTAACCGCCACTTGTGTTTAATGAGGTGGGGGTGGGAAAAGAAAGAGAGAGAGGATGAAAGAGAGGAAGAGAGAGAGAAGGAGAGGGGGAGAGAGAGTGGAAACAAGGAAGAGAGAGGATGAAAGAGAGGAAGAGAAAGGAGAGAGGGGAAGACAGAGGAAGAGGGGATGAGAGAGAGGAAGAGAGAGAAGGAGAGAGAGGAGGAGAAAGAGGGTGAGAGAAAGGAAGGGAGAGAGAAGGAGAGATAGGATGAGAGAAGAGAGGAGGGAAGAGAGAGGAAGAGAGGAGAGAGAGGGGGAGAGACAGAGAGAGAGAGAGAGAGACCTGCAGCCCTGCTTCACCACTCTCAAAGCTTTCCCCTTGCAGGTGGGGACTGGGGGCTCCAACCCAGGTCCTTTGCCCTGTAACATGTGCGCTCAGCCTGGTGCACCACCACCATGGCCACGGCCCCCCGCCCCTTTTTTAAAAGAAAGGCGCATCTTCTCTGTTAACTGAGCCACCACTGACCTTGCTATGCGGCTCATCTCTCCCTCTCTATATCTATCTGGCTATCATCTATCTATCTTATTTATTTGTCATAAAGAACTTGAAATGGGGGAGTCGGGCGGTAGCACAGCGGGTTAAGCGCACGTGGCGCAAAGCGCAAGGACTGGAGTAAGGATCCCCGTTCGAGCCCCCGGCTCCCCACCTGCAGGGGAGTCGCTTTACAGGCGGTGAAGCAGGTCTGCAGGTGTCTATCTTTCTCTCCCCCTCTCTGTCTTCCCCTCCTCTCTCCATTTCTCTCTGTCCTATCCAACAACAATGACAATGATAACTACAACAATAAAACAACAGGGCAACAAAAGAGAGTAAGTAAATAATTACTAAAAAAAAGAATTTGAAATGGAAGGGAAAGATCGAGTGGGACAGAGACAGAGAGACATCTGCATCCCAGATTCACCACTCCTGAAGCTTTTCCCCTGCAGGTGGGGATCAGGGGCTTGAACCCAGGTCCTTGTACACTGCGGTCTATTTGCTCAACGAGATTGGCCACCACCACCTCACCCCCATAGCTTCCAGGAAGACCGGCTTGCTCTCCTGGGACCCTGGCAGTGCTCCCAAACTTGGGCGCTCTGTTCCCTGCTACGCAGGACTCTACCAGTCCTCTGAAGCACCTCGTAAAATGAGTGAGCACCTTTTGTTTTAGTCTCTGGGTGGCACAGGGAGCTTAACCAGTGCACCCTCATTGCCGGCTGGAGTTTCAGGTCCAGCTGTGACAGCAAGCCTGCCACTGTGTCTTGGCTCTTGAATCCTAGATACTGATTCATGATTTAAAGGGGGGAAAAGTCGTCATGTCGAGATGCTGCTTTGAATGAAAACAGCAATTCTGTGTCCCGCAGGTCATGGTCCGCCAGCCCCTGGCCTCCCTCCCTCCCTTTCTCCACTCTGGGAACCTTCTGCGTTTACCATCTTTCTTTCCCCACCTCCTCCTCCCCGCCCCTCTGGCCATGTGTTTTGTGATGAGAGCACTTAAAACTGATAGAAGGGGCCCATCCCCTTGGTATTGAAAGTGTGAACTGTTGACAGTATCTTAGACAGACTCCAGGCGCATGGCTACCCAGGAGGAGGCTGGGAGGGGAGGTGACTGGTGAAGAGGAAGGCAAGGTCAGGGTGAGGGGGGGGCATCCTGTTTGGACATTTCAGATAACAAACACTGGCCGGCCGCTTGGGTAAAAGGCACGATTGGTGGCAGTTGACCAACCTGGGCCAGATGATCCTGATAAGCAGGTCATGAGTCAGAAAGTAACCAAAAATGGGGAAGGGAAAAAAAAAAAAGGCTGTGAATTTTTACAAGCAAGGGCCGACAGGCCACCCAGAGAGTGGAGAGCAGCTAGGGATGGGGGGAGAGAATCTGGAGGTGTTACCTGCCTCGGGGTATCACCAGGTGGGGAACGCAGAAGGCTGGCCACCTTGGCAGTGGGTACAGAGAAGATAATAAATAATGAAGGGGCCCATTTTTCATGCCCAGGTGAAGGGGGGGGAGTGTTAAAAGACTGAGGGAAGCTTTTTGGATGCCTCCTTGCTGAACAGCTAGATCTTGATTATTCCAAGACTGACCATCCTGTCCTCAAAGGCCTTGGCGGGGGTGGGGGTGGGGGGCAGGGGTCCCTCTCTTTCAGGATGTGGACAAGCACCACAGTGCCAGCAACACCCCCTGCCCGGCCCCTGATCCTTCTGGGGCTTCAGACCTGCGGGCCCAGATGACTTTGGAGCCCACCCCCCACCCTGATTTGTACTGAGAATAAGCTTTGGGGCTTGTGAGGCTTGCTCTCTTTCCACTCTGCCCAACTTAAGCAGGCATGTCTGCAGGCAGGTGTTGGCACAGATGTCCTGTAGACACCTCTGTGTCTCACTAGCCCTGATGGCTAGGGGGACGGGGGCTCTGCAGTGCATCCCAACTGTTCCGGTGAGCACAGTGCATCTCCTCACTGCCTGCCTGTGACTCTTGGGCTGGCGAGGGCCATGCCTCTCCTCTTGCCAAGCAAACACAGATGTGGAATGAGGTGAGACGCCCCAGTCCAGAAATATGAGAAGAGGCCCATTCACAAGTCTGGACATCCAACGTGCAAATTAAAGTGTTATTTAAAAGATTATCATCTTTATTTGATAGAGACAGGAGGAATCGAGAGGGAAGAGGGTGATAGACAGGGAGACAGACACCTGCAGCACTCCTTCACCACTCGCAAAGCTTTCCTCCTGCAGGTGGGGGACCAGGGGCTCGAACCCGGGTCCTTGCGCATTGTAACATGTGTGCTCAACCAGGTGGGCCACCACCTGGCCCCTGATTCTATTTTTTAATGCAGAGTCATGGAGAGAACTCACGGTTTCCTGGATACTATTGCTACAGAGCGGTTTGAAGAGAAAGAGAAGCGGGGGGGGGGGGGGGGTGAGCAGTGGTGCACCCAGTTAAGCGCACATAGTACTAAGCACATAGTACTAAGCTTAAGGACCCAAGGCAAGGATCCAGGTTCAAGCTTCCGGCTCCCACACACACCACACACGGGGGGTGGGGGTGGGTTTTGGCATCACAAGTGGTGAAGCAGGTCTGCAGGTATCTCTCTCTTTCTCTCTTCCTCTGTATCTTCCTCTTCTCTCTCAGTTTCTCTCTGTCCTATTCAATGAAGTGGGAATAAAAGGTCTCCAGCATCAGTGGGAGAGTAGTGCTGGTACCAAGCCCTAGTGGTAACCTAGAGACGAAAGGAGAGAGGAGGGGAGGGGGAAAGGAAAGGAAAGGGAAGGAAAGGAAAGGAAAGGAAAGGAAAGGAAAGGAAAGGAAAGGAAAGGAAAGGAAAGGAATGGAGGGAGAAAGATGAGGGGAAGGAGAGAGAGCGAGAAGGAAAGATGGAATAAACAACAGCACTGTCCCGTCATCCGTGAGGCTGATGCCCAGGTACCATCCCTGGTACCTCACACACACCAGGTGTGCACTCTGCCTCATGCCCCTGCCCACAGAATCACTTTAATTTCCCTTTCTTTCTTTCTTTCTTTCTTTCTTTCTTTCTTTCTTTCTTTCTTTCTTTCGTTCTTTCTTTCGTTCTTTCTTCCTTTATCTCTTTCTTTCTCTGCCTTTCTTTTAGCCCTTTCTTTTTACATACACGGAGCATTCTAAATCTTTTAAAATATTGTATTGATGGGATGAATGGTTTACAGTCAACAATAAACACAGTTATGGGGGGGGGTGAAGCAGTGGGTGGTGGTGCACCGGGTTGAGCGCACATGATACAAAGCCCAAGAACCCAGGTTCAAGCCCCCAGTCCCCACCTGTAGGGGGAAAGCTTTTCGAGTGGTGAAGCAGGGCTGCAGGTGTCTCTCTTGACTTTCTCCCTCTCTGTCACCCCCTCCAATAAATTAAGATGGTAATAATAATTACAGTTGGCGGTACACATGTACAATTTCTCAGTTTTCTGCAGAACACTCTCATACCCCCCACCCCAGCCTAAATCCTCCTCCACCATCCTGCGCCAGGACCTGAACTCACCCCACCACCCCTGCCTCCCTGTCCCCACAGTTCTGTATTTTGGTGCAAACCACCAAAACCAATCCAAATTCTGTTTTCTGTTTCCTCTTCTATTCTTCTTTCTCAACTTCTGTCCATGAATGAGATCATCCCGTCTTTATCCTTCTCTTTCTGGCTGATCTCACTTCACAGGATGCCTTTAAGCTCCATCCAGGAGGAGGTGAAGAAGGTGAATTAAATTAAAATGACAACATTTCACATAATTATCTTTCTTCATGACCACTCAGTTGGTGTCACATTCTGGGTCAGAAGTGGCTCCTTCCAAGGGCTCTGCATCAAATGCCCGTTAGCTCAGTCTCTTTTGCTCTGCACACAGAGGGCCCCACCTCTGCTGAGTGTCCGTCTCCCCTGGCCCCTCCACGCCTGCCTACAGCAGGTAGCTGTGGCTGTGTGTTCTGCCCTGCCCCATTCCTTCTGTCTTTCCCATTCCTTCTGCCCAGATTGCCCTCATCTGCTTCCTCAGCGTTGTGCCCTCCCACACTCCCCGGTCAGCTCTTCCCGCTGCTTCTCTTGAACTCCAGCCACCCACGCCCACCCCAGACCCTTCCTGGGCTGCAGCACGGCAGGTCCGGCTGCCTACGGTGTCTGCAGTTGTCCTGAGAACAAGCTGGGAGTGTGTGTAGGGGGCCTGCCATCTTTCCACTCTGTCCGTTTTATACACAACTACATATCTGGGACTGATCAGAGGGCAGAGGGCTCTGCGATGTGTCCAGAAAGCGTGTCCTCATCATCCCAGTGGACGTGTCCTATGCGTCCTGGCCTCCCCAGGGAGTTCTTCATGCTCCCAGAGAAACAGCCACGTGGTGTTGTCTGCTGTAGTCAGAGACATTGGATCGGTGCCTCCAACCAGAGAGAAAGTGCTGGGAAGGCAGGGGCTTTGGCTGCAAATAATCGCAGCGCTTAGTCAAAAGTCTGGAGCCTAGCACACACGCACTAGGTGTTTGTGAAGAGACAGACTTGTGTTTAATGGCCGTGAAACAAATATCCACAATGTTGACTCAGATTCAGGGCAACATGCTATGGCTTACGGAGTGAATTGTTTGCCTTTCAGTACTGCCGGGAAAAGAGATTAATTGCTGTGTCTGAAAATTAACCTGCCAGGCACAGAAGGTGAGGCTTCAGGCACCGGGTGCGAAGTGAGTGTGAACTCATAAATTAAAAATTGTGGGGTGGGAGAGGCTGCTCTCTGAAAGAGAGATGCCAGCACAAGGCAA
>NC_080181.1:54173524-54196024 GCF_950295315.1 Erinaceus europaeus | reverse complement strand
GATAGGTTTCCATTTTCTTCCATTCAAAATAGATTTGAATTTGTTGGAGAATTGTTTTCGAATCTATGTTTTATTTAGAAGAGCGTGTTAATTTCCAAATCAATATTTTATTTTCTTTTACTAACTTGTAGTTTAACTTCCTGTCGCCCCAGAGTGTATGCCGCATGATTTCTTTAAGTTTTTGTCCGACATTGTGTTCCTTTTTGGCAAAGCTTTCATGTGAGACTACGCACCAGGACCCAAAGCACGTTCTTTGAATACCATTGGCTGGTCTACTTAGGCCATCTTTATCTTTATTCTCTTCTTTTTAAAAGATTTTATTTTTTAATGTTACTTATTTGTTACTGGAAAGAGATGGAGAAAATTTGAGAAGAGGAGAGATAGAGAGGGAAAGAGACAGAGAGATTCCTACAGCCCTGCTTCACCACGCTTGAAGCTCCCCTCCTGCAGGTGGGGAAGCAAGGAGCTGAACCCAGGTCCTTGCGCACTGCGACATGTGCGCTCACGCAGGTGTGACATTGCCTGGCCCGTGCATGTAATTTCAACATCTCTGTGTCTTCTTGGACGAACTATGCTGTGAGCAAGTGCACACTGGCCCCGCTTTCACCCTGACGATGACTTCCCTTGTTCTAAAGCTGACTTGATCTGTATGGGATGGAGCTGTTCCTTTCCTCCTCACTTCAATCATCATAGTCACCTCCAGTTCCATCCATTTTTGTCCCAAAGGGCAAAATGTGTTTTGTTTTTTTAGTTTTTGAGCAGTATTCCCTCAACTTCTTTATTTTTTTTTTAAAAAACTTTATTTATTCCCTTTTGTCCTTGTTGTTTGTCATCATCGTTTCTGTAATTATTGTTGTTATTGCTGTCTTTGTTGTTGGATAGGACAGAGAGAGATGGAGAGAGGAGGGGAAGACAGAGAGGGGGAGAGAAAGACAGACACCTGAAGACCTGCTTCACCGCCTGTGAAGTGACTCCCCTGCAGGTTGGGAGCTGGGGGCTCGAACCAGGATCCTGATGCCAGGTCTGTGTGCTTTCCACCATGTGCGCTTAACCCACTGTGCCACCGCCTGGCTCCCTCCCTCAATTTCTTTATTGAGTCAGCAAGCGAAAACCACCAGGTGGTTTCACTCAGATGGGAGCTGTAAAGAATTGAAACTTACCAACTTCCCAAGGGTGTCACAGAATGTTGATGGTGGCTGTAGTGTGGAACTATGTCCCTATAATGTGCAAACTACTAACAAATAACTAATAAAATTTAGGGGAAGGGAGTCGGGCAGTAGAGCAGCAGGTTAAGTGCACGTGGTGCAAAGTGCAGGGACCGGCAGAAGGATCCCGGTTCAAGCCCCCGGCTCCCCACCTGCAGGTGAGTCGCTTCACAAGCAGTGAAGCAGGTCTGCAGGTGTCTGTCTTTCTCTCCCTGTCTCTATCTTCCCCTCCTCTCTCCATTTCTCTCTGTCCTATCCAACAATGAGCACATCAATAACAACAGTAATAACTACAACAACAATGAAAAACAACAAGGGCAAAAAAAAAGGAAAATAAACAAATATAAATTTTTTTTAATGTAGGGAAATGAACGTATTGTAATCACAGCTTCCTTTTGACAGTGTGAGTATGATTTACCTTCCTCCGTGCCTTTACTCTTCATCTATTTCCTTTCTTCTGTTTGACTTAGCTTTCTTTTTTATTGTCTTTATTTGTTTTTAAATGTTTACTTACTTTGGATAGACAGAGAGAAATTGAGAGAGGGGGAGGAGATAGAGAGGGAGAGAGACAGAGAGACCCCTGCAGCCCTGCTTCACCATTCGTGAAGCTTTCTCCCCTGCAGGTGGGGATGGGGGATTAGAACCCAGGTCCTTGAGCATTGCAATGCATGCGCTCAACCAGGTGTGCCATCACAAGGCCCTCATGTTTATTTATTTATTGAATAGAGAGCGTCAGAAATCAAGAGGGAATGGGGAGACAGAGAAGGAGAGAGACAGAGAGACGCCTGCAGCCCTGCTTCACCACTCGCAAAACTTCCCCCCGCCCCCCCGAGACTGGGTCTCCTCCTTGTGCACTGTGACTTAGGTGCTCGGCCAGACGCTCCCCCACCGGGCCCTCACGTGACTTTCTTATAGACGACACAGAAGTGGCTTCTCATTTTCATTCCCTCTGATAACTATTTGCTTCATCTGCTATCATTCATGATTCAAATGCTTGTCAACGTATTTGGGGGGGGTGTTGCCTTCTCTTTCTCTACTTCGTCTTTCCTTTTTATTTTCCCTGGCTTATCTCCTTATCCTTGATTATTTTTAACGATTTATTTACGAATTTGAAAGAAAGTGAGAACATTTGCCCTGGTACATGAACGGCTGGGGATTGAACTGGGGAACTCGTGCTTGATAGCCCAGGGCTGTGTCCACGACGTTGCCTTCTAGGTTGCTTACTTAAACATTGCTTGCAATTCCATTTTATCTGCCTTCTTACTGTATTCATGTGAACTTGATACTTTTAAAGTATTCTTCTAAATTTTAAGTTATTTATGTGTTTATTTATTTTGCATAGACAGAAATTGAAAAAGGGGGCCAGGTGGTGGTGCACCTGGTGGAGCGCACATGTTATGATGCACAAGGACCCAGGTTCGAGCCCCTGGTCCCCACCTGCAAGGGTGAAAGCTTTGCAAGTGGTGAGGCAGGGCTGCAGGCGTCTCTCTTTCTCTCTCGCTTTCTTTCTCCCTCTACCCTCTTGATTTCTAACTGTCTCTATCCAATAAATAAATATAATTAAAAAAAATTTTAAAAGAAATTAAGAAAGGGAGAGTCTAAGAGGAAGAGAGACAGAGAGACATCTGCAGCCCTGATCCACCACTCATGAAGATTTCCCCCTGCAGTTTTTGATGGGGGCTTGAACCCCTGTCCTTGTGCATTGTAACATGTGTGCTTAACCAGGTGTGCCACTGCTCCTGTTTGTTATTTTTTGCACTAGCGTTTGCTATGTATTTGTATCTTATAAACTAACAGAAGACACAGAGGAGTATGAGATGATCCCACTCATAATGAGAAGTTGAGAAAGAAGAACGGAGAGGAAAACTCAAAGCAGGATTGGGCTGAATTTGGAGTAGGTCACCAAAGTAAAAATCCTGGGTTAAGGGTGAGGGTGTATGTTCGGCTTTATGGGGCGGGCAGGGGGTGGGGGTTGGGGGGTGGGATGGGACACAGTCATTTGGTGGTGGGGATGGTGTTTATGTACACTCCTATAAGCAAATAAATTTTTTAAGAAAACTAACAGAAGTCTACTTCAAATAATGAATTTTATCTCCTGAGTAGTGTAAGCTTTCTATTTTTATTTTTAATATGATTTTTTTAATTTGGTGTATTTATTACTGGACAGAGACAGAGAGAAACTGAGAGGGAAAGAAACAGAGAGACATCTGCAGCCCTCCTTCACCACTTATGAAGCTTTCCCCATGCGGGTGGGAACCAGGGGTGTGAACCTGGGTCCTTGCAGACTGTAATGTGTGCACGTAACCAGGTGTGCCACTGCCCGGCCCCTAGTGTAGGCATTTTCTAGCCTGCTATTCCCAAACCCTTTCCCAAGCCCTTTGGAACCTTGTTATCTGTCATGTCACAGACATGCCATGTTTATGACTCTTGACAGTGATTTTCTCGATGAATTAGAAATAAGAAAAAGATTCTGTTTTCACTAATGTCTTCCATTGTGTTCTTCCTTCTTTCTTTCTTTGTAGCCGTGAAAATTTCTGACTCATCTGCTTTTCCCTCTGAATGGAAACCATCTTTGACATTCATTGTGGTGAACATTTGTGAAGAGTTTGATCAATTTTTATTGGTCTAGGTGTCTTTATTTCATCTTCTGTTTTTAAGGAAAGTCTTACTGCTTTTAATTCTAGTTTTTTTGTTTTTGTTTTTGTTTTTTTTGCCCTTTGGCACTTCTGATAATTTATGTCAGTCTCACTTTCATGGAATCTGATGAGAGAGAGGTCTTTCAGAAAAAAAACATTTTTGTTCCTTAGTAAGTAAGCCGCTCCCCCTCTCTTTCCCTTAGGATTTTCTCCCTGTCTTTAGTTTATGAAGTTTAAATATAAAGAAGCAAGGGAGAGAGGGAGAGAGGGGGGAGAGAGAGGGATAGAAAGCTAGCTCCCTCTTTGGAAGCTTGAGTGTTGTGAATTCTAAATTCCGTGTGTTCATCTTCAATGCGTATCCAATGCTACTCTAAGCATTCCTTCTCCATTTTCCAGGCTCTCCCCCCCCCCCCCCCCGCGTGCCATCCACTCACCCATTACACAGGTGGGACAATGTCTCTAGGCATCATCTTCAACTTCTTAAAATTGATGTTTGGAGAATTTCTTTCTTTTTTATGTATTAGTGATTTAATAATATTAACAATATTGCAAGATGACTGGACTGCAATTCCCTAAAGTTCCCACCACCAGAATTCCATGTCCCATCCCCTCCATTAGAAGCTTCCCTATTCTTTATTCCTCTGGGAGTGTGGGCCAAAGATCTTTATGGGGTGCAGAAGGTGGGAGGTCTGGTTTCTTTTTTTTTAATATTTATTTATTTATTCCCTTTAGTTGCCCTTGTTGTTTTATTGTTGTAATAATTATTGTTGTTGTTATTGATGTCGTCGTTGTTGGATAGGACAGAGAGAAATGGAGAGAGGAGGGAAAGACAGAGAGGGGGAGAGAAAGACAGACACCTGCAGACCTGCTTCACTGCTTCACTGCTAGTGAAGCGACTCCCCTGCAGGTGGGGAGCCGGGGGCTCCAACCGGGATCCTTATGGCTGTCCTTGCACTTTGCACCATGTGCGCTTAACCCGCTGCGCTACCGCCCGACTCCCGGGAGGTGTGGTTTCTATAATTGCTTCTCTGCTGGACATGGGCATTGGCAGGTGGCTACATACCCCCAGCCTGTTTCTGTCTTTCCCTGATGGGGCAGAGCTCTGGAGAGGTGGGGC
Source organism: Erinaceus europaeus (assembly GCF_950295315.1). Lineage (NCBI taxonomy): Eukaryota > Metazoa > Chordata > Mammalia > Eulipotyphla > Erinaceidae > Erinaceus > Erinaceus europaeus. The sequence continues at coordinate 54,191,066 of NC_080181.1, read as the reverse complement.
TCCACGACACATGGGTGAGGTTGTCTGCTCAGGGAATTCAGGATGGAATGGTGGTAGCAGCTACAACTTGGTGGCTGGAAGGTCATAAAATATAAAGCAGATTGTTCAATAAATAGGAGGCCGAAGGTAGGAACTGAGCAGATGATATTAGGAGTCTTCGTACGGGAAGAAGCCAGGAAGTCGACCCAGTGAGATTCAATCTCTGCTTTATCCTCACTTCTTCCACCGCCGCTAGAGAGCCGCCAAGCAGTCCTCGTTCCTGTTTGTGTTTCCTTTAGTACCATTTCTCTTGTCAATCTTACCTCTGCAGTATTTCCATTTCTTGTTTATCTTCTCTATTTCTTCTTGCCCGTGTCTGTGCTTCTCCATTTGATGGAGCTGGGTGGTGGGGTGTCCTGTTTCCTCGTGTCTCCTCTCACTCTGCCTCTGAGGATAACTAGGTCTCTTCAGGCTCTTTCTTTGCGCCTCTAGGAATGATTTGGAATTTTCTCTTTTTCTTGCTAGAAGCTGGGCATTTCATGTATCAGCTAACAGGTGGAGGGAAACAAGTTTTTAGCGCGAAGACTTTTGAAAGCCTGGTTTTCAGGAGGGCTGCATTTTAACGTAAAAGGGGTTACTTAGGGGGCTTTAGCACTTAAGGATTCACAGCAGGAAGCTGGGAAGAGGTACAATACAAGGTGTATCAGGGCGAAAAAGGTGAAAGACAAAACAAGCACTTATCATCAGGGGTTAAGAGTAAGCTAGGTCCATAAAGTTTGAGTATAGTTATCAAAAGTTTAGTCCCATAAGATAAACAATTATCAGCTGAGGTCTAGTCCCTGCCTTTCATACATTCCCTTCTCCACGTGTCCTGCCTCAGGCTGATGTCATTCAAATGCTAGTAGTCCCAAACTCCTCTTGGGGTCACAACATCCTATGTCTGTTAGAGTTGGAGGGAATGGTGCCAAAGTCTTGAAGGTATTTTGGTTTTTACACCCCTCTTGACCTTGGGGCCCTGTCTCGCCTCCCCTGCAGCCAGAGTGTATTTGCACTGTGATGAGGTCCCTGCTGATGCCTGGGGAACGTGCGTGCCTCCACTCTCGGCCACATCCCTGTCTCAGCAGATGTCTGGCCGGAGTCGGAGTCTGAAGTAGTCACGGTGTGTCCCGGCGATGGGTCAGCTACTAAAAACACAAGCTCCTTGTCATAGGAAATTCACAACAGCCAAAACCTGGAAACAACCAAAATTCCCTTGGACAGATGATTGGATAAAATAATAATAATAATACTCAACGGAGTATTATTTAGCAATAAAAAAGATGGCATTGTGTCCTTTGGGATACAGTGGATGGAATGAGGGGAGATGAGGCTCAGTGAATCACAGCTCCAAAATGGTTTCACTCAGAGGCCGGATGTAGAAAATTGAGCATACAAATGTGGAAAAAAAAAAAAATGTCAACCTCTCTCTAAGACTGGGAGAACTGGAGTGGTTATTTACGGGGGTGGAGATGGGGACACAGACCTTTGGTGATGGGAATAGTGAGAAAAATAAATTAAAAAAAAAAGTCTCTTCCAGGCTGGGCCATGGCACACCCGGTAACATGCTCTTGTTACTATGAACAAGGGTCTGGGTTCAAGTCTCCAGGCCCTACCTACAGGGGAGGCGCCTCGTGAACAATGCTGGCGAGCTACAGTTAGTAGAGCTCCTTCTTCCTCCCTTGTTCTCCTTCTCTTTCCTCTCAACTTCTGTCTCCAAAATAAATAAATATTTTTAAAAAGGGGAAAAAAAGGGAGATGTTCAGGCCACACTAGCTAGGTGGTTCTGTGGTTAGAAAATGGCGGGCTTCTGGGAATAAGAGAGGTGCACACTTCTTTTTAAAAATATCTATTTATTTATTCATTCCCTTTTGTGGCCCTTGTTTTACTGTTGTAGTTATTATTGTTGTTGTTACTGATGTCGTCGTTGTTGGCTAGGACAGAGAGACATGGAGAGAGGAGGGGAAGACAGAGAGGCGGAGAGAAAGACAGACACCTGCAGACCTGCTTCACCTCCTAGGAAGCGACTCCCCTGCGGGTGGGGAGCCGGGGGCTCAAACCGGGATCCTGACGCCGGTCCTTGCACTTCGCGCCACGTACACTTAACCTGCTGCGCTCCTGCCTGACTCCCTAGGTGCAGATTTCTGCCTGTCTGTCTATACTGAGAAAGATTATAGACAAACAAACAAATAAATAAATAAATAAATAAATAGACATATTGGATTGTTGGAAAATTGACATTTTTCTATGTAAGCATGAATCATGACTTTCCAATAAATGTGTGTATGATAGTTCAGACATATATATTCAACTCAATTACATAGTCAACAATATAGAAGGGCCATATATACTATAATAAATACCTACATTTTAGATTTACTGACTTATTTTTTTTTATTTGAGAGAGAGGAGGGGAAGGGAGAGAGAAAGGGAAGAGAGCACCGTTAGAGCATTTAATCGACGCTTGCACATGCAGGGTGGGGGTCAGAGCTGGGACTTGCAGCGTTCAAGGCCTATACTCCACTGCTGAACTATGTCTCAGGTCCCATTATTTACATTCTTCTTTTTAAAAAAATATTTACTTATTTATTTATTCCCTTTTGATGCCCTTGTCGTTTTACTGTTGTTATAGTTGTTTTTGTTATTGGAGTCGTTGTTGTTGGCTAGGACAGAGAGACATGGAGAGAGGAGGGGAAGACAGAGAGGGGGAGAGAAAGACAGACACCTGCAGACCTGCTTCACCGCCTGGGAAGCGACGCCCCTGCAGGTGGGGAGCCGGGGGCTCGAACCGGGATCCTTATGCCCGTCCGTCCTTGTTTTTTGCGCCACCTGCGCTTAACCTGCTGCGCTACTGCCCGACTCCCCTTTTTTTTCTTTTCTTTTAATCTTTTATTCATTTATTATTGGATAGAAACAGAAAAATTGAGAGGGGCGGGGGAGGTAGAGAAACAGAGACACCTGCAGCCCTGCTTCACCACCTGTAAAGCTTCCTCCCTGCAGGTGGGGACCAGGGGCTTGAACCCAGTTCCTTGCGCACTGTAATGTGTGCACTCAACCAGGTGCGCCACTGCCTGGCCACGTTCTTTTCAGTCTTATAAATGAAGGAATCTTGACTCGGAAATGGCCGCATCTCTCCAGTAGGCGGAAGTGACTTTCTCTTTGGGACTTCACAGTTGGGGTCGGTCCCTCTGCGGGCAGCTGGCAGTGGGGCCACCACAGAGCAAGGCTGCAGGCCAGTGTGTGCCAGACGTGCGCAGAGGGAGCTTCGGATGAGGGTGGACGGTCGACTCTCTCACACCGTTGTTTTTATCAGGGTGGAGTGGCGTCTTTGAGCTCCTCTGGGTTGGTCTGTTCTGAGATTTTTCTCAATAGGCATTTGGTATAGAGTGTGAGTGTGAGTGTGTGTGTGTGTGTGTGTGTGTGTGTGTGTGTGTGTGTGTGTGTGTGTGTGTGTGTCTGTGTGAGTGTGTGTGTCTGTATGTGTGAGAGTGTGTGTCTGTGTGTGTGAGAGTGTGTGTGTCTGTGTGTGTCTCTGTGTGTGTTTGTGAGAGTGTGTGTGTGTGTGAGAGTGTGTGTGTCTGTGTGTGAGTGTGTGTGTCTGTGTGTGTGTGAGAGTGTGTGTCTCTGTGTGTGTGTGTGAGTGTGTGTGTGTGAGTGTGTGTCTGTGTGTGTGTGGGTGTGAGTGTGTGTGTCTGTGAGTGTGTGTCTGTGTATGAGTGTGTGTGTCTCTGTGTGTGTGAGTGTGTGTGTCTCTGTGTGTGTCTGTATGTGACTGTGAGTGTGTGTGTGAGTGTGTGTGTGAGTGTGTGTGTCTGTGTATGAGTGTGTGTGTCTCTGTGTGTGTGACTGTGAGTGTGTGTCTCTGTGTGTGTGTCTGTATGTGAGTGTGAGTGTGTGTGTGTGTGTGAGTGTGTGTCTCTGTGTGTGTGTGAGTGTGTGTTGTGTAGGTGTATTTGCGGTGTGTGTGAGTGTGTGAGTGAAGGGATCATTCAAAGCCAGAGGCACTGATGCTACAGGTGTCTGTCATCAAGTGTTTGTGAGTTTGTGAGTATATGTGTGTTATGTGTATGTGAATGTGTGTGTTTGTGCATGTGTGTATGTGTGTGAGTGACTTGTTTGTGTGTATATGTGCATTTGTGTGTTTGTTCCTGTATGTGTGTTAATGTGAGTGTGTGTTTTTATGTATGTGTGCTCCTGTGTGTACATGAGTGTGTGTGTGTGACTGTGTGTGAGGGTATGTGTTAGTGTATGAGTGAGAGGTGTGTGTGTATGTGTGAATGTGTGTTCCTGTGTGCATGTGTGTGAGAGTGACTGTGTCTGTGTGCATATGTACATTTATGTGTGTTTGTTCCTGAATGTGTATTAATGTGAGTGTGTGTTTTTGTGTATATGTGTGCTCATGTGTGTATACATGAGTGTGTGCGTGCGACTGTGTGTGAGTTGTGTGTGTGAGTATGTGTGTGTGTGAGTGTGTGTGTGTGTAAGTGTGAGTGTGAGTTTTATGTCTGAGTGTGTGTGTGTGTGTGTGTGTGTGTGGTGTATGTGTGTGAGAGAGTGTGTGTGTTTCTGTGTGTGTTTGTTCATGTTTATGTGCTCATGTGTGTGTTTGTTCATGTGTATGTGCTCATGTGTGTGTGTGTGTGTGTGTGTGTGACTACAGGGTGGGGGCACAGGTGAACAGCTACCCCATCTGCTCAGGATCAGACGCAATGAGCAGATTGTCAGGCTGACTGAGCAGCAGCCTCTCAAGGGCTCCTGAGTGGGGGCAGGTCTTCTGGGAACTCATAGCACGGCTGACTGGACTCACACTCGGGCTCTGAGGGTCAGAGCTACACCTGGCGGTCATGCTGGAGCAACAGCAGGCTGGAGAAGCACTCCGACACCATGCACAGTGTGCTACAGGACAGAGCAGGCATGCTCAAGCCTGTGGATCTCTGCTCAGGGCCTCTCCTGGGTCAAGGATCTCATTTTTTTATGGGGGAGGGGGAGGGAGAGACAGACAGAGACAGAGACAGAGAGACAGAGAGAGAGAAGGGCACCATAGCACTGCTCCACTTCTCAGGGGATTCTTGGTGTCATGAGCTGCTCCCATGTGGTGCTGGGACTTGAACCCAGGATTTGCATATTGTCAGGTGTGCAGCCCTTATGGGTGTGCAATATCTTACATGATTTAAAAACCGACTAGGAGCCAGACAGCAGTGCACCTGGTTAAGCGCACACATTGCAATGTGCAGAGACCCGGGTTCAGGCCCCTGGTCCCCACCTGCAGGGAGAAAGCTTCATGAGTGGTGAAGCAGGGCTGCAGGTGTCTGTCTGTCTTTCTCCCTCTCTCTCTCATTCAAGCCTTAAAAATGGTCTTATCTCATAGATATTTGTGGGTATTTATTTATTAATTTATTCATCCATTTATTTATTATTGGATAGAGAGGGAGAGAAATTGAGAGGGGAAGATAAAAAGGGAGAGAGGGAGTCGGGCAGTAGCACAGCGGGTTAAGTGCAGGTGGTACAAAGCACAAGGACTGACCTAAGGATCCCAGTTCGAGCCCCCGGTTCCCCAGCTGCAGGGGAGCCGCTTCACAGGCGGTGAAGCAGGTCTTCAGGTGTCTGTCTTTCTCTCCCCCTCTCTGTCTTCCCCTCCTCTCTCCATTTCTATCTGTCCTATCCAACAACAGTAACATCAATAACAACAATAATAACTACAACAATAAAACAACAAGGGCAACAAAAGGGAATAAATAAATAAATATTTAAAATGAAATTTTAAAAAAAGAGAGGGAGAGAGACACCCTCAGCCCTGCTTTACCACTCGTGAAGCTTCCCCCTTGCAGGTAGGGACCAGGGACTTGAACCTGTATCCTTGTGGACTGTAATATGTGCACTCAAGGAGGTAAGCCACCACCTGGCCCCCCTCAGAGATATGTATATGCCATTTTATTGGGAGGTCAGTGGCTTACAGCAGGACCCCGAAGCCTCACCCTTCTTCCCCAGAATCCTTTGTTTTGGTGCAGTGTGCCAGTCTCAAGCCCATCCATTTACATTCTCCTTCTAGGCATGGCCAGTATTTTCCCCACAGCCATGTACTTAGGACCTGCAAACAAAAAAAGTCCAAGAATATAGGCTTGGAGTCTGGCAAGGTCAGGTGATAATGCCAGGCAAAGTGGGGCCCTTCCCTGCGGCAGGGCTCTGCATTCCTGTTTTTCTGCCTGTCAGCTCTCCCTTTCCACGGACATGACGGGGAGGAATATGTCAACCTTACGGGATTGACTGAGATAAAGCCAGGAGAGCCTATTGGCAATCCAAACTCAAGACAGTGAAGCCCTCTCTGCTGGCGAGCCAGTCCATCTCTTATAAGCTCTTCTGTACAGAGCAGGAGCAGCAGGGTGGAGTGACTGATGACAGACAGACAGGTCAGGCAAAGTGCCTGTCACGGGGCGGGGCTGGGCGTCTGGTCCATTGTGAGCACTGAGTCAATATCTGTGCTTTCTAGAGCTTTTCTCACTTGGGAGATTATCTGTGTCTGTCTCTGCCGCCCTGCTCTCCCCGAACTTATTCAGCCTCATGATCTGGGGATGGAAAACTCTGTGCAGACATTTGGTGGGGGTCACTCACCTGCCAGGGGACAGACAGACAGGGCTTTGAGTGACAGCAGGAGCGTGGAGCTTGGTCGGCTGGCTGCCGCTTACTGGAGCAAATCCAACCTGCACAGAGGTTCCTTTTATTTAACTTTTTTTTATTTTAAAAAATATTGATCATTTATTTTTTTAATTTTTTACTTAGAAAATGGAAACCAGAATTATAAACTATCGACAAAATGGAAACAAACCCCCCAGCTCTTCATCTGCACTATTGCAGCCTTTAGGTTCATGAGTAGTCAACAACTTGTTTGGCTCTATATGGTAACTCTTTTTTTCAGCCACCAGGTTCCGGATGCCACCATGATGCCGACCAGACTTCCCTGGAGTGACGACCCCACCAATGTGTCCTGGAGCTCCGCTTCCCCAGAGCCCCGCCCCACTAGGGAAAGAGAGAGACAGGCTGGGAGTATGGATCCACCTGTCAACGCCCATGTTCAGCGGGGAAGCAATGACAGAAGCCAGACCTTCCACCTTCTGCATCCCACAATGACCCTGGGTCCATACTCCCAGAGGGATAAAGAGTAGGGAAGCTATCAGGGGGGGGGGATGGGATACGGAGTTCTGGTGGTGGGAATTGTGTGGAGTTGTACCCCCCTCATCCTATGGTTCTTGTCAGAGTTTCCTTTCTATAAATAAAAATCTTTAAAAAATCAGGAGTAGGGCGGTAGTGCTGTAGGTTAAGCTCAGGCGGTGCAAAGCACAAGGACCGGCATAAGGATCCCAGTTCGAGCCCCCAGCTCCCCACCTGCAGGGAAGTCACTTCACAGGCAGTGAAACAGGTCTGCAGGTGTCTGCCTTTCTCTCCCCCTCTCTGTCTTCCCCTCCTCTCTCTCTCTGTCCTATCCAATGACAACATCAATAACAACAATTATAACATTAATAACAAGAGCAACAAAAGGGAATAAATAAATATTTTTATTTTTTAATGGAAATATTGACAATACTATAGGATAAGAGGGGTGCTTTTCCACACAATGCCCACCCCCAGAGCTCCATATCCCATCCCCTCCCCTGATAGCTTTCCTATTCTTTATCCCTCTGGCTTCTGGAATTGCTTCCCCGCTGAACATGGGTGTTGACAGGTGGATCCATACTCCCAGCCTGCCTCTCTCTTTCCCAAGTGGAGCAGGTCTCTGGGGAGGTGAGGCTCTAGGACACATTGGTGGGGTCATCTGCTCAAGGAAGTCAGGTTGGCATCACGGTAGCACCTGGAACCCGGTAAATTATTGACTAATCATGAACCTTAAGGCAAGAATTTTGCAGATGAAGATGTGGGGGTCTCTGTTTTGGAAAAAGCTAGTCTTTTAAGTATATTCCAGAGGGCCTGTGGCTTTACTAGATTTTGCCTGACATCTAATATGCAGGTGGGCCCAGGTTATTATCTGGGGAGATGGTGTCATAGTTGTAAAAATGACTAGAAAACTGGATCAGGGAAGAGAGTAGCTCCCAAATATGAGGAAAGTATATAAATATTGTTAACTATAAATCCCACCAGCTTGATCTAGGGCCCATATTCAGCACAGGAGCCTGTGTAACTTCTGCATCCCTGTAGGTCTAAACTCCCATTCTGTGGTCACGGCTAGGGACATTTCAGGCTGCACTAATATGGGACCCATCTTCCTCCAGTGGTAGAGTACGTTGTCCAACCTCCCTTCAGAGAATGGAACATTCCCTGCCATTGTTGATCTATGTTGAGGGCAAGGTCCTATAGGGGCCCACACAGGGGTCCATTATGCTGTTACTGGTGGAGATGACCAGTGACTGTGGAGAGAGGGATCTGTTAGAGGTCTAGGCCCAACATGTCTCTGTGGGACTCCCTGGGGTTCTCGAGGGTGAGGGTAGATGTTCAGCTTATTTATCTTTTTAAATGTTGTATTTATTTATTTTGGATAGAGATAGAGAAATTGAAAGGAAAGAGGAGATGATAGACAGACAGACAGACGGTAAGACACCAGCAGACCTGCTTCCCCACTGCATGTGGAGATTGAGGGCTCGAACCCAGGACCCTGTGCACTGCAGTGTGTGGGCCTAACCAGGGGCACCAAAAACACCCGCCCCACGCCCGCCAACACCTTCATTTGATCTCTGCTCTCAGAAGTGTGTCCCTCCCACAGTCTTATGTAGAAAGAGGAGGTGTGGACGGGTCTAGAAGGTAAGATACTAGGAGCCATTTTCACTTCAGGATACCAATGCATAACTGCTTTCTGAAGGAACACGCTTCACAGGAATATGTAACCAAAGTCTTATCCAGTGTTAGAGGATCATCTTCTAAGATCTTTTGTCAGCGTATCCGTGATCGGACACTCTCCTTCTCTGTGACTCATACAAAATGTCCATGACTGGTAGCCAGGAGGTGGTGCACCCATTTAAAAGCACATATCACCCTGCGCAAGGACCCGGGTTCCAGCTGCCGCTCTCCGCCTGTGGGGTGGGGGGAAGCTTCATGAGCCGGCAGTGAAGCAGGTCTGCAGGTGTTCATCTTTCTCTCTCCTTCTCTATTTCCTCTTCCTTCTCAATGGATCCCTGTCCTGTCAAATGAAAATAGAAAGGAAAAGATGGCCACTAGTTGTGGTGGATTCGTAGCACAGTGACAACCCTGGAGGCCAAGTCTTCCATGATGAATCGAGGAGGCCAAGGAAGGGAAGAGTGTCCTGTCATCCTCTCCTCTCCTCTGTGTCTCCTCCTGACAGCCCATCAGCTGCAGCCTTGCCAGCTGGAGTGTGAATCTCCAGTTGGTGCCGAGAGTGTGGTGCCAAGGGAGAGTGTGCTACAGAATTAAGAACCTGGAGCTAGGAGCCGGGTGGCATCGCCACTGGTTGAGCGCACATGCTACAGTGCTCAAGGACCTGGGTTCAAGCCCTGGCTTGCTTCCTGGTTTTGTAATAACAGATGGTGCTGCAGTGGAATCGATGTACACAGATCTTTTTGGATGGGTGTGATGGGTTCCTTAGGATCTATCCCCAAGAGAGGAATTGCAGGATCATAGGGTAGGTCCATTTCTAGCCTTCTGAGAGTTCTCTGGACTGTTCTCCACAGAGGTTGGACCAATTGACATTCTCATCAGCAGTGTAGGAGAGTTTGTCCACACTGCCTCTCCAGAATTTGAGGCAGAGAGAGAGAGAGAGAGAGAGAGAGAGAGAGAGAGTCGGGGTAAGAGAAGCATCCAAGCACTGCTCCATACTCATGAAGTCCCCACTTTCCAGGGTACTCTCTGGTGGTGACAGGGGACTTGAACTCAGGTCCTTGCACAGGGTTAAATGTGTGCTCTAAGCGATCTAGCTACTGGCCCCAGGGTGTTATAGGCTTAGAAATCTCTTCTAAGTTCTTACAGTCCCTTTAGAAGATCTATACACAAGCTGATCTGATACCAGGCACATCCAAGCCATGACAACATTGCACTCCAGAATTTAATATGTGTGTGTGTGTATGTGTGTGAGTGTGTGTGTATGTGTGTGTGTATGAGTGAGTGAGTGTGTATGTGTGTGTGTATGAGTGAGTGAGTGTGTGTGTGTGAGTGTGTGTGTATGAGTGAGTGTGTGTGTGTATGAGTGAGTGAGTGTGTGAGTGAGTGTGTGTGTATGTATGAATGAGTGTGTGTGTGTATGAGTGAGTGTGTATGTGTGTGTGTATGAGTGAGTGAGTGTGTGTGTGTGTGTGTATGTGTGTGTATGTGTGTGTATGAGTGAGTGAGTGTGTGTGAGTGTGTGTGTATGTGAGTGTGTGTTATTTACTTTTTGTTGGATAGAGAAGGATAGTGACAGGGAAATGGGAGCTAGGTAGATAGGTAGGTAGATAAGTAGATAGATAAATAGATAGATAGATATATAGACAGACAGCTAGGCAGATTATAGATAGAAGATAGTAGATGCATATAGGCAGTAGATGAGTGTGTACTAGCTTATATACTTATATATAAATGACTTAATGGAAAATTATATAAGTAATGTATTATGAACTTTAACTTAATTAAAGTACACGTTTAGTATGTGGCAATTTAGTAGCGCATGGACTACATAGTAGATAGAAGATAGATAGATAGATAGATAGATGATTGATTGATTGATAAATAGATGATAGATAAAAGATGATGATCATAGATGATAGACAGTAGGTAGATAGATGATTGATTTACAAATAGATGATAGAAGATAGATAGATAGATAGATAGATAGACAGACAGATAGACAGATAGATAGATAGATGATAGATAGATAGCTGGACGGGTGGATAGATGGATGGATGATGGGGCAGCTGTTCAGTAGGCCTGAAGTCTGTCCCCCCAGATCTGCAGATCTAAGAAAACTCACAAGTGTTCCTGAGAGCCCCAGTGGAGACTTCAGCCAGACCTCAAGTGCAAGTCTTGCCAGGCGGTGTAGATCCCTAGGTCGCTCAATGCAGATTTGCAGGCCACTCCCTGCAGTCACTGGTGTAAACCCCTGAGTTCTGAGTCCAGGTTTGCTGGGGGCCAGCATGCCAGCCTCAGCTCCAGACCTCACGTGTACTCAGATATGCCTCTGCCTCTGTGACATTGTTTTCTTCACTTAGTAATTTAATATTTATTTACAAAATTATAAGATTACAGGGGTATAATTCCACATGGTTCCCACCGCCAGAGTTCTGAGTCCCCAGTCCCTCCATTGGAAACTGCAGTGGTTCTCCCCAGGTCACAGATGTGGGCTGACTATTATTTTTATACCTATCTGTCTATATTTATACACACTTGCCTTTTTTTTTCTATGTCCCTTCCTTCTATTCCTTTCTAAGTCATACCTCCACCTGTTACCACTTTTAAATGTCCTTTCTTTTTCCCTCTTCTTTCTCCGGATCCTGATGGAGTTGGACTTCAGAGTCCTCTAGTCATCACCCCTTCTATCACTTCTCTCCCTCCGGGAGTATGGATCAAATTTCTTTTTTGGGGTGCAGAAGGTAGGTATTCTGGCTTCTGTAGTTGCTTCTCTGCTGGACATGGGCATTGACAGGTCAATCCACACCCCCAGCCTGTCTCTACCTTTCCCTAGTGGGGCAGGGCTCTGGGGAGGCAGGGCTCCAGGACACACTGGTGAGGTTGTCTGCCCAGGGAAGTCAGGTTGGTGTCATGGTAGCGTCTGTAACTTGGTGACTGAAAGGCAGTGAGATATAAAGCAGGACAAAATATTTTCTGTCTCAGTGGTACAGCACCTAATTGGGGGGTACTCTGAGTTTTTAATTTTTATTTAATTTATTTATTTTCCCATTTTGTTGCCCTTGTTTTCTTAACATTGGTGCCATTCTTGTTGGATAGGACAGAGAGAAATGGAGAGAGGAAGGGAAGACAGAGAGGAGGAAAGAAAGACAGACACCTGCAGACCTGCTTCACCGCCTGTGAAGGGACTCCCCTGCAGGTGGGGAGCCAGGGGCTCGAACTGGGGTCCTTATGCTGGTCCTTGCACTTTGTGCCACGTGCTAAGTTATTTTTAAGGACCTAGCTTATTATTTCCTCAAGAGAGAGACAGAAATAGACTGACTGACTGACTGACTGACTGACGGACTTAGTGCCACTCTATTGCAAGCCAAATCAGGGCTCAAACTAGGGGCCTCAAGTGTGGACCAGCTGAGCTATTTTTCCTAGGCTGCCAGCTACAAATTTAATTGCAGTGCTTTGATAGATGAGTCTTGGAACACAGGGCCTCAGATGACTCACCTGTGGAATAATTGTGGGTTGTTGCAAAGGTGATCAGGGGAACAAGAAAAAATAACGCCTAGTGTGCTGGGTGGCAGGTATTAGGCACAGGGTGTCCTGTTCTGAGCCATGTCTTCACCTGGCTCCTGGTATGAATATAGATGCAAAGATTAGAGAAGGTCTCAGATAAGACATTTTGTTGAAGGAGATGTGAGCTAAACACAAATATGGTTGCAATTCATTTTGCCTGGAAAATAGAAACAGATGAGTGTTCAAGGCCACTGGTCGACTTTCCCAAGTCAGGACCATTGTCAGAAAGATGAAGCCAGGCCTTCAGGGAGGAGATGGAGCCCGGTCTGCGGGGAGGAGATGGAGCCCGGTCTTCTGCAAGGAGATGGAGCCTGGTCTGGAGGTGTATGTGCTTTTAAATTAAAAAAAAAAAAAGTTCTGAGATTTTGAGGTAGCCATTTCCCTCCTGAGAAATCTCCAAAAACAGGATCCAGAATCTCCATCATTGGGAGACACTATTTTATAAAGAGACTCACTCCTGGAGCTGTGTGGTGGCACAGAGCTGTGGATTCAAGCCCAGCATCCCCATCCCCATCTGCAGGGGGAAAAAATCTTCATGTGTGGTGAAGCAGGACTGCAGGTTTCTCTCCCTCTCTCTCTCTCTCTATTTCTATCTCCCCTTTCCCTCTCAATTTCTCTGTCTCTATCCAAATTAAAAAAATACATATCATTTCAGAATTCTTCTGAACAACAGAAAATGTTAGAACAAACTGAATTTTCCATAAGATACTTAAGACAAGGTATAAAGCTGTATGGAATAGAGGGACTCCAGATCCTGGTGCAGGACTGTGGGAAAGCCCTAGGTTTGGGGAGAGAGTGTCTTGCTGACACCGGCCATGGGGAGAAGAGAGGTTGTAGTTGTGTGTCTACAAGCATACTGTGAGCCACTGCCCACCCTGCCCCCTCCCCCAACAACAACATGTGGAAGTACGATTAAAATGGCAGAGTGGGAAGGCCCAGGCACAGTGTGAGAAAACAGAGCATAAAACCAACTCTGTGATGATTGCTAGTGTAAAATATTTATGTATAGAAGGCATGGGAAATGAATAATTAAATGGCTCTGGGGCTGAGACATTGTGCTGTCTCTCTGTTGATCCGGTGCCCTGGAATTGCTCCAGACCTGCAGAATATGACACAGAGGATCTAAAGTAAGGCCCATCCGTTCTGTCAGTTACTCAGAAGCAAAGGACACCACCTGGGCATGCCTGGGTCCTCAGAGGGGCCTAAGAGAACAAGTTGGGATATCTTGTGATGGTGTAGCAATGGGCTTGTCAGTGGTCTCCATGCTGAAGAGCTCAGAGGAAGAAGGAAACACCAAAAGCAGGATGTCAGGGATGGTTCCAGGTTAGAGGGAACAGATGGAGCCAGGTCTGCAGGGAGGAGATGGAGCCTGGTCTGCAGGGAGGAGATGGAGTCTGGTCTGCAGGGAGGAGATGGAGCCTGGTCTGCAGGGAGGAGATGGAGTCTGGTCTGCAGGGAGGAGATGGAGTCTGGTCTGCGGGGAGGAGATGGAGTCTGGTCTGCAGGGAGGAGATGGAGTCTGGTCTGCAGGGAGGAGATGGAGTCTGGTCTGCAGGGAGGAGATGGAGCCTGGTCTGCAGGGAGGAGATGGAGCCTGGTCTGCAGGGAGGAGATGGAGCCTGGTCTGCAGGGAGGAGATGGAGTCTGGTCTGCAGGGAGGAGATGGAGCCTGGTCTGCGGGGAGGAGATGGAGCCTGGTCTGCGGGGAGGAGATGGAGCCTGGTCCGCGGGGAGGAGATGGAGCCTGGTCTGCGGGGAGGAGATGGAGCCTGGTCTGCAGGGAGGAGATGGAGCCTGGTCTGCGGGGAGGAGATGGAGCCTGGTCTGCGGGGAGGAGATGGAGCCTGGTCTGCAGGGAGGAGATGGAGTCTGGTCTGCGGGGAGGAGATGGAGTCTGGTCTGCGGGGAGGAGATGGAGTCTGGTCTGCAGGGAGGAGATGGAGTCTGGTCTGCGGGGAGGAGATGGAGCCTGGTCTGCGGGGAGGAGATGGAGTCTGGTCTGCAGGGAGGAGATGGAGCCTGGTTCCCTCAGCTCTCTCCCCCTCCCCCTCCCTCCCACTCCCCTGTCCCCTCCCATGTCTCCCTCTTTCCCTTCATCCCACTCCCTCTCCCCCCTCTTCTCCCCTTTCCTCCTACTCCCCCTATCTCCTCCCCTCTCTCCCCCTCCTCCTCTCTTCTCTCACTCTCCCTCTCACCCTACCCTCTCTCACTCCCTCCCCTTCCTCCCTTCTCCCTTCCCCCTCTGTCCCTCCCTACCTCTTCCCCTCCCCCTATCCCTTCCCCCTCTTCTCCTCCCTCCCTCTCTCTCCCTCTCCCTCTCCCTCTTCCCCTCTACCCCTCCCTCCCTCTCTTTCTCCATCTCCCTCTCTCTCTCTCCCTCTTTCTCTCCCTCTCTCTCTCCCTCTCTCCAGAGTGCCTCAGCCTCTGGAAGGCACCAGCTACCATGACCCCAGTGAGCCCAGCTGTCCCTCTCACACCCCAAGGGGAGCTCAGCACATGTGCATTGTGGGGAATCACTGGCTCAGTTTCAGCTGCAGCTTCCACGGGCCTTGGGGGCAGAGGGTCTGAGAAGAGAGGCTTTAGCACCCCCACCACCAGCACTCCAAGTCCCAGGTCTGTCCCTAACTTGCCACTGTGCCTGGCATCCATTTCAGCCTTGTCTTCAGGTCCTGTCAGCATAGAGAGAGAAGCAGTGAAGACCCCCCAAAACAGGAACCTTCTGGACACCAAACAGATCCACAGCGTTTGTGTAGGCAAGATCGACACCTCTCAGGAACCCTGGACACGCACCCCACCCAGCAGCCCACCCTTCTTGTCCATGGCTGTCCCTACTGCCCTTCTTTTTAGGATTACTTCTTGAAGAGGAAATAGTGTAATGATTTGTGATAATTCCCAGTGTGCCATTGTTTTTTCCTCCCCCACAGCAAGGATCCTCCTCATCTTCCCTTCTGCTTAAAATTAGCTGAAGACAATTTGATAGATGGGGAAAAAAAATCCACACCATAAATCTCACAGAAGCACACTCTATTTATGGTTTACAATCTCTACAAAAATCTCTCTTTTGCCAACATTTTTTAACACCGGCTGTTTGCCAAGGCCTTTGCAAAGCTCCCTGTCTGTGTCTGTCTTTCCTCCCACTGACAGGAAATCTGTTCGGATCTGCCACCATCTTGTCTTGGCCTGTTTTGCACGGAGCATCATGAGCAGAACCAGTGACTCCCATCCCTTCAGCCTGGAAGCCCTTCATCTTTTGCGTTTAGGGGGTGAGGGTGAGACAAAATGCATCCCTATTTGGTTTTTAAATAGAATTCAGCCTGACTTTTTCTGGGGGGCATGTGTAGCATTGCTAGAAACCCTGGCCCAACATTTTGTTTATAAAAACAAAACCTGAAACATGGGGACCGGGTGGTGTCTCACCTGGTTGAGTGCACATATCACAGGGCACAAGGACCCAGGTTCAAGCCTCTGGTCCTCACCTGCAGGGGGAAAGCTTCAAAAGTGGTGTCTCTCTCTCTCTCTTTTCCCCTACCCTCTCAATTTCTGGCTGTCTCTATCCAATAAATATTTTTTTAAATATGGAAGATGGAAGGACAGATGCCCTGAACAAGGTGGGTTTCCCACTCAGATATGCCCCGCTTTTGTTACATCCTATGATCCTGACATAGCCGTCCTCATCACAGCCACTGTGACCCAAGAAGGCTCTCATGCTCATGGGAGAAAGCACAGCCCATGTTTTCCAAAAGAAGCCCTGGGTGTCTTTCTTTCAAACCCATTTTGTGGGGAGAAATCACTAAATAACGATCACAGTGAGAAGAAGGGGGGAGCATAAGTAGAGAGAAGACCAATGAAGACATGAGATTTAAAAAAAAAAGGCAAACTCTTATCCTATGGTTTTTGTCAGTGTTTCCTTTTTATAAATAAAAATTAAAAAACAAAAAGCAAACAAATGGGAGTCCGGCGGTAGCGCAGCGGGTTAAGCGCAGGTGGCGCTAAGCACAAGGACCGGCGTAAGGATCCCGGTTCGAGCCCCCAGCTCCCCACCTGCAGGGGGTCGCTTCACGGGCGGTAAAGCAGGTCTGCAGGTGTCTGTCTTTCTCTCCCCCTCTCTGTCTTCCCCCTTCTCTCTCCATTTCTCACTGTCCTATCCAACAACAGCAATAACAACAATGATGACCAACAAGGTCAACAAAAGGGAAAAAATGGCCTCCAGAAGCAGTGGATTCATAGTGCAGGCACTGAGCTCCAGTGATAACCCTAGAAAAATATATATACATATAATAGAAATGATATAATATATGATAAAAAACATATAATTTATATTTATTTATTGGAAAGAGACAGCCAGAAATCGAGAGGAAGAAGGAGATAGAAAGGGAGAGAGAGGGGGTTGGGTGGTAGCGCAACGGGTTAAGCGCACATGGTGCAAAGCGCAAGGACCGGCATGAGGATCCCGGTTCGAGCCCCCGGCTCCCCAGCTGCAGGGGAGTCGCTTCACAGGCGGTGAAGCAGGTCTGCAGGTGTCTGTCTTTCTCTCCCCCTCTCTGTCTTCCCTCCTGTCTCCATCTCTCTCTGTCCTATCCAACAATGAAGGCATTAATAATAGCAATAATAACTACAATAATACAACACAAAGGGCAACAAAAGGGAATAAATGAATAGATATTTTAAAAAAAGAAGCAACACTCTGGACTGTGAAGAGCCTCCTGGAGATTGGAGCCTGTGGCCACCCCTCATCATGACACAGGCACAAACCAAGGGCTTCCTGGCTGAATCCTCCTCCTCCTCCTCCACCTCCTCCTGTTCCTTCATTCCCTAGTCTCCTCCTCCTTCATTTCCTTGTCTTCTCTTCCACCTCCTCCTCCTTCTCCTCTTCTTTGTGATTTAATATTAATTTGCAAAATCGTTAGAAAACCAGTGTAAGTCCTCACTGGCCCCACCACCAGAGCTCTGTGTGCCCTTTCCCTCCATTGGAAACCGCAGTTCTCCTAAGATACAGATATGGGCTGACTATGATCTCTATAACTGTATACATATATATATTTGCCCGTTGTTTCCCATGGCCCTACCTTTGCTCCTCCTAAGTCACGCCTCTACCTGTTACTGCTTCTCAGTGCCCTTTCTTTTGCCCTCATCTCTCTCCAGG